>NC_083588.1:66802820-66807820 GCF_027579695.1 Neoarius graeffei | reverse complement strand
GTACACCCAAAACACACACACAGACTCAGAGTACACCCAAAACACACACTCACAGAGTACACCCAAAACACACACACACACACACAGAGTACACACACACACACAGTACACCCAAAACACACACACAGACTCAGAGTACACCCAAAACGCACGCGCGCATACACACACACACACACACACACACACACACAGTACACCCAAAACACACAAACTCACAGAGTACACCCAAAATACACACACACACACACACAGTACACCCAAAACACACACACTCACAGAGTACACCCAAAACACACACTCACAGAGTACACCCAAAACACACACTCACAGAGTACACCCAAAACACACACACACACACACTCACAGTACACCCAAAACACACACACACACACTCACAGTACACCCAAAACACACACACTCACAGTACACCCAAAACACACACACACATACACAGTACACCCAAAACACACACACACAACACCCAAAACACACACAACACCCAAAACACAGACACACTACACCCAAAACACAGACACACTACACCCAAAACACACCCAAAACACACGCACACACTACACCCAAAACACACGCACACACTACACCCAAAACACACGCACACACTACACCCAAAACACACGCACACACTACACCCAAAACAAAGTATATACAGTACACCCAAAACACACACACCACCCAAAACACACACAACACACACACACACCACCCAATACACACAGTATATACAGTACACCCAAAACACACACAGTATATACAGTACACCCAAAACACACACACAGTACACCCAAAACACACACACCACCCAAAACACACACACAGTATATACAGTACACCCAAAACACACACAGTATATACAGTACACCCAAAACACACACACCACCCAAAACACACACAGTATATACAGTACACCCAAAACACACACACCACCCAAAACACACAGTATATACAGTACACCCAAAACACACACACAGTACACCCAAAACACACACACCACCCAAAACACACACACAGTATATACAGTACACCCAAAACACACAGTATATACAGTACACCCAAAACACACACAGTATATACAGTACACCCAAAACACACACACCACCCAAAACACACACACCTCCCAAAACACAGTATATACAGTACACCCAAAACACGCACACACTACACCCTAAACACAGTATATACAGTACACCCAAAACACACACAGTATATACAGTACACCCAAAACACACACAGTACACCCAAAACACACACAACACACACACAGTACACCCAAAACACACACACCACCCAAAACACACACACAGTATATACAGTACACCCAAAACACACACAGTATATACAGTACACCCAAAACACACACAGTATATACAGTACACCCAAAACACACACAGTATATACAGTACACCCAAAACACACACACCACCCAAAACACACACAGTATATACAGTACACCCAAAACACACACACCACCCAAAACACACACAGTATATACAGTACACCCAAAACACACACACCACCCAAAAAACACACAGTATATACAGTACACCCAAAACACACACACCACCCAAAACACACACAGTATATACAGTACACCCAAAACACACACACCACCCAAAACACACACAGTATACACAGTACACCCAAAACACACACTCTCACACAGAGTACACCCAAAACACACACACACACAGTACACCCAAAACACACACACAGTACACCCAAAACACACACACCACCCAAAACACACACAACACACACACACACCACCCAATACACACAGTATATACAGTACACCCAAAACACACACACAGTACACCCAAAACACACACACCACCCAAAACACACACACAGTATATACAGTACACCCAAAACACACACAGTATATACAGTACACCCAAAACACACACCACCCAAAACACACACAGTATATACAGTACACCCAAAACACACACACCACCCAAAACACACAGTATATACAGTACACCCAAAACACACACACAGTACACCCAAAACACACACACCACCCAAAACACACACACAGTATATACAGTACACCCAAAACACACAGTATATACAGTACACCCAAAACACACAGTATATACAGTACACCCAAAACACACACACCACCCAAAACACACACACCTCCCAAAACACAGTATATACAGTACACCCAAAACACACACAACACACACACAGTACACCCAAAACACACACACACACACACACACAACACCCAAAAGAGAGAGAGACACACAGTACACCCAAAACACACACACACACACCCAAAAGAGAGAGAAACACACACACACACACACACACACACCCCACCCAAAAGAGAGACACACACTACACCCAAAACACAGTATACACAGTACACCCAAAACACACACAACACCCAAAACACACAATATACACAGTACACCCAAAACACACACACACACACACACACACACACACACACACAGTACACCCAAAACACACACACACACACACACACACACACACAGTACACCCAAAACACACACACACACACACACACACACAGTACACCCAAAACACACACAGACACACTCACAGTACACCCAAAACACACAGTATACACAGTACACCCAAAACACACACAACACCCAAAACACACAATATACACAGTACACCCAAAACACACACACACACACACACACACAGTACACCCAAAACACACACTCACAGAGTACACCCAAAACACACACACATACACACAGTACACCCAAAACACACACACACACACACACACACACACACACACACACACACAACACCCAAAAGAGACACACACAGTACACCCAAAACACACACACACACACACACACACACACACACACACACACACACACACACACACTCAGTACACCCAAAACACACACACACACACACTCACAGTACACCCAAAACACACACACTCGCAGTACACCCAAAACACACACACACACACACTTGCAGTACACCCAAAACACACACACACACACAGTACACCCAAAACACACACACACACACACACTCACAGTACACCCAAAACACACACTCACAGTACACCCAAAACACACACACAGTACACCCAAAACACACACACTCACAGTACACCCAAAACACACACACTCACAGTACACCCAAAACACACACACACACAGTACACCCAAAACACACACACACACACACACACACACAGAGTACACCCAAAACACACACTCACAGTACACCCAAAACACCTAAAACACACAGTATACACAGTAGACCCAAAACACACACACACACATACACACACACAACACCCAAAAGAGAGAGAGACACACAGTACACCCAAAACACACACACACAACACCCAAAACACACACACAATACACAGTACACACAGTACACCCAAAAATACACACACGCGCGCACACACAACACCCAAAACGCACACACAACACCCAAAACACACACACACACACACACACACACACACACAACACCCAAAACACACAGTATACACAGTACACCCAAAACACACACACACACACACACACACAAAACACCCAAAACACACACAACACCCAAAACACACACAACACCCAAAACACACACACAACACCCAAAACACACAGTATACACAGTACACCCAAAACACACACACACACACACACACACACACACACAACACCCAAAAGAGAGAGACACACACACAGTACACCCAAAACACACACACACACAACACCTAAAACACACAGTATACACAGTACACCCAAAACACACACACGGCACCCAAAACACACACACACACAACACCCAAAAGAGAGAGAGACACACACACACACAGTACACCCAAAACACACACACACACACACACACCCCACCCAAAAGAGAGAGACACACACACAGTACACCCAAAACACACACACAACACCCAAAACACACACACACAACACCCAAAAGAGAGAGAGACACACACAGTACACCCAAAACACACACACAACACCCAAAACACACACACACAACACCCAAAAGAGAGAGAGACACACACAGTACACCCAAAACACACACACACACACAGTAGACCCAAAACACACACAACACCCAAAACACACACACAACACCCAAAACACACACACACACACAACACCCAAAAGAGAGAGAGAGACACACACACAGTACACCCAAAACACACACACCCCACCCAAAAGAGAGAGAGACACACTGCACCCAAAACACACACACACTACACCCAAAACACACAGTATACACAGTACACCCAAAACACACACACATACAGTACACCCAAAACACACACACACACACACACACACACACACAAACAGTACACCCAAAACACACACACATTCAGAGTACACCCAAAACACACACACACACACACACACACACACACACACACACACACAGTACACCCAAAACACACACACAGAGTACACCCAAAACACACACACACAACACCCAAAAGAGAGAGACACACACACAGTACACCCAAAACACACACACAACACCCAAAACACACACACACACACACAGTACACTCAAAACACACACACACACACACACACACACACAACACCTAAAACACACAGTACACCCAAAACACACAGTATACACAGTACACCCAAAACACACACACACACACACACACACACACAGTACACCCAAAACACACACACACACACTCACAGAGTACACCCAAAACACACACACACACACACAGTACACCCAAAACACACACACTCACAGTACACCCAAAACACACACACACACACACACACACCCCACCCAAAAGAGAGAGACACACACACAGTAGACCCAAAACACACACACAACACCCAAAACACACACACACACAACACCCAAAAGAGAGAGAGAGACACACACACAGTACACCCAAAACACACACACCCCACCCAAAAGAGAGAGAGACACACTGCACCCAAAACACACACACTACACCCAAAACACACAGT
>NC_083588.1:66792820-66800320 GCF_027579695.1 Neoarius graeffei | reverse complement strand
CATAGTACACCCAAAACACACACACACACACACAGTACACCCAAAAATACACACACGCGCGCGCGCACACAACACCCAAAACACACACACACACCACACCTAAAACACACAGTATACACAGTACACCCAAAACACACACACACACACACACCCAAAAGAGAGAGAGACACACACACACACACACACCCCACCCAAAAGAGAGAGACACACACTACACCCAAAACACACAGTATACACAGTACACCCAAAACACACACACACTACACCCAAAACACACAGTATACACCGTACACCCAAAACACACACAACACCCAAAACACACAGTATACACAGTACACCCAAAACACACACACACACACACACAGTACACCCAAGACACACACACAGTACACCCAAAACACACACAGTTCACCCAAAACACACACACAGTACACCCAAAACACACACACACAGTACACCCAAAACACACACACAGTACACCCAAAACACACACACAGTACACCCAAAACACACACACAGTACACCCAAAACACACACACACACACACACACACACACACAGTACACACACACACACACTCACAGTACACCCAAAACACACACACACACACTCCCAGTACACCCAAAACACACACACACACACACACACACACACACACACACACACACTCACAGTACACCCAAAACACACACACACACACACACAACACCCAAAAGAGAGAGACACACACACAGTACACCCAAAACACACACACTACAGCCAAAACACACACACACACACACACCACACCTAAAACACACAGTATACACAGTACACCCAAAACACACACACACACACACACACACCCAAAAGAGAGAGAGAGACACACACACACACACACCCCACCCAAAAGAGAGAGACACACACTACACCCAAAACACACAGTATACACAGTACACCCAAAACACACACACACTACACCCAAAACACACAGTATACACAGTACACCCAAAACACACACAACACCCAAAACACACAGTATACACAGTACACCCAAAACACACACACACTACACCCAAAACACACAGTATACACAGTACACCCAAAACACACACAACACCCAAAACACACAGTATACACAGTACACCCAAAACACACACACACAGTACACCCAAGACACACACACACAGTACACCCAAAACACACACACACACAGTACACCCAAAACACACACAGTTCACCCAAAACACACACACACAGTACACCCAAAACACACACACACAGTACACCCAAAACACACACACACAGTACACCCAAAACACACACACACACACAGTACACCCAAAACACACACACACACACACAGTACACACACACACACACACAGTACACCCAAAACACACACACACACACACACACACACACTCACAGTACACCCAAGACACACACACACACAGTACACCCAAAACACACACACACACACAGTACACCCAAGACACACACACACACAGTACACCCAAAACACACACACACACACAGTACACCCAAAACACACACACACACACACAGGACACCCAAAACACACACACACACACACACACACACACACACACACAGTACACACACACACACACACACACACAGTACACCCAAAACACACACACACACACACACACACACACACACACTCACAGTACACCCAAAACACACACACACACACACACTCCCAGTACACCCAAAACACACACACACACACACACACACTCACAGTACACCCAAAACACACACACACACACACACACACAGTACACCCAAAACACACACACTCACAGTACACCCAAAACACACAGTATACACAGTACACCCAACACACACACACACTACACCCAAAACACACACACACACAGTACACCCAAAACACACACACACACTCAGAGTACACCCAAAACACACACTCACAGAGTACACCCAAAACACACACACACACACTCACAGTACACCCAAAACACACAGTATACACAGTACACCCAAAACACACACACACTACACCCAAAACACACACACACAGTACACCCAAAACACACACACTCACAGAGTACACCCAAAACACACACACACACACACAGTACACCCAAAACACACACACACACACAACACCCAAAAGAGAGACACACACAGTACACCCAAAACACACACACACAGTACACCCAAAACACACACACACACACAGTACACCCAAAAATACACACACGCGCGCGCACACAACACCCAAAACACACACACACACACACACACACACACACAACACCCAAAAGAGAGAGACACACACACAGTACACCCAAAACACACACACACTACACCTAAAACACACAGTATACACAGTACACCCAAAACACACACACACACACACACACACACCCAAAAGAGAGAGAGAAACACACACACACACTACACCCAAAACACACAGTATACACAGTACACCCAAAACACACACAACACCCAAAACACACAATATACACAGTACACCCAAAACACACACACACACAGTACACCCAAAACACACACACACACACAGTACACCCAAAACACACACACACACACACACACGCACAGTACACCCAAAACACACACACACACACACACACACTCACAGTACACCCAAAACACACAGTATACACAGTACACCCAAAACACACACACACTACACCCAAAACACACAGTATACACAGTACACCCAAAACACACACAACACCCAAAACACAATATACACAGTACACCCAAAACACACACACACAGTACACCCAAAACACACACACTCACAGAGTACACCCAAAACACACACACACACAGTACACCCAAAACACACACACACACAAGACCCAAAAGAGACACACACACAGTACACCCAAAACACACACACACACACACACACACACACACAGTACACCCAAAACACACACACACACACTCACAGTACACCCAAAACACACACACACACACTCACAGTACACCCAAAACACACACACACACACTCACAGTACACCCAAAACACACACACACACTCACAGTACACCCAAAACACACACACACACTCACAGTACACCCAAAACACACACACACACACTCACAGTACACCCAAAACACACACACACACTCACAGTACACCCAAAACACACACGCACACTCACAGTACACCCAAAACACACACACACACTCACAGTACACCCAAAACACACACACACACTCACAGTACACCCAAAACACACACACACACTCACAGTACACCCAAAACACACACACACTCACAGTACACCCAAAACACACACACACACTCACACACACAGTACACACAGTACACCCAAAAATACACACACGCGCGCACACAACACCCAAAACACACACACACACACACACACAACACCCAAAAGAGAGAGACACACACACAGTACACCCAAGACACACACACACACACACAGACACACACACACAACACCTAAAACACACAGTATACACAGTACACCCAAAACACACACACACACACACCCAAAAGAGAGAGACACACACACACACACACACACACACACACACACACCCCACCCAAAAGAGAGACACACACTACACCCAAAACACACAGTATACACAGTACACCCAAAACACACACAACACCCAAAACACACACAACACCCAAAACACACAATATACACAGTACACCCAAAACACACACACACTACACCCAAAACACACAGTATACACAGTACACCCAAAACACACACAACACCCAAAACACACACACACACAGTACACCCAAAACACACACAGTTCACCCAAAACACACACACACAGTACACCCAAAACACACACACACAGTACACCCAAAACACACACACACACACAGTACACCCAAAACACACACACACACACACACACACACACACACACACAGTACACACACACACACACACACACACAGTACACCCAAAACACACACACACACACACACACACACACTCACAGTACACCCAAGACACACACACACACAGTACACCCAAGACACACACACACACAGTACACCCAAGACACACACACACACAGTACACCCAAAACACACACACACACACACACAGTACACCCAAAACACACACACACACACAGGACACCCAAAACACACACACACACACACACACACAGTACACACACACACAGTACACCCAAAACACACACACACACACACTCACAGTACACCCAAAACACACACACACACTCCCAGTACACCCAAAACACACACACACACACACACTCACAGTACACCCAAAACACACACACACACACACACTCACAGTACACCCAAAACACACACACACACACACACACACACAGTACACCCAAAACACACACACACTACACCCAAAACACACACACACACAGTACACCCAAAACACACACACACACTCAGAGTACACCCAAAACACACACTCACAGAGTACACCCAAAACACACACACACACACTCACAGTACACCCAAAACACACAGTATACACAGTACACCCAAAACACACACACACTACACCCAAAACACACACACACAGTACACCCAAAACACACACACACAGTACACCCAAAACACACACACTCACAGAGTACACCCAAAACACACACACACAGTACACCCAAAACACACACACACACACACAACACCCAAAAGAGAGACACACACAGTACACCCAAAACACACACACACAGTACACCCAAAACACACACACACAGTACACCCAAAACACACACACACACACAGTACACCCAAAAATACACACACGCGCGCGCACACAACACCCAAAACACACACACACACACACACACACACACACACACACACACACACAACACCCAAAAGAGAGAGACACACACACAGTACACCCAAAACACACACACTACACCCAAAACACACACACACAACACCTAAAACACACAGTATACACAGTACACCCAAAACACACACACACACACACACACACACACACACCCAAAAGAGAGAGAGAAACACACACACACACTACACCCAAAACACACAGTATACACAGTACACCCAAAACACACACAACACCCAAAACACACAATATACACAGTACACCCAAAACACACACACACACAGTACACCCAAAACACACACACACACACAGTACACCCAAAACACACACACACACATACACACACGCACAGTACACCCAAAACACACACACACACACACACACACACACACACTCACAGTACACCCAAAACACACAGTATACACAGTACACCCAAAACACACAGTATACACAGTACACCCAAAACACACAGTATACACAGTACACCCAAAACACACACAACACCCAAAACACACAATATACACAGTACACCCAAAACACACACACACACACACAGTACACCCAAAACACACACACTCACAGAGTACACCCAAAACACACACACACACAACACCCAAAAGAGACACACACACAGTACACCCAAAACACACACACACACACACACACACACACACACACACAGTACACCCAAAACACACACACACACACACACTCACAGTACACCCAAAACACACACACACACACACACACACAGTACACCCAAAACACACACACACACACACACTCACAGTACACCCAAAACACACACACACACACACACTCACAGTACACCCAAAACACACACACACACACTCACAGTACACCCAAAACACACACACACACTCACAGTACACCCAAAACACACACACACACTCACAGTACACCCAAAACACACACACACACTCACAGTACACCCAAAACACACACACACACTCACAGTACACCCAAAACACACACACACACTCACAGTACACCCAAAACACACACACACACTCACAGTACACCCAAAACACACACACACACTCACAGTACACCCAAAACACACACACACACTCACACACGTACACCCAAAACACACACACACACTCACACACGTACACACAGTACACCCAAAACACACACACACACTCACACACGTACACACAACACCCAAAACACACACACACACTCACAGTACACCCAAAACACACTCACACACACACACACACAGTACACACAGTACACCCAAAAATACACACACGCGCGCACACTACACCCAAAACACACACACACACAGACACACACACACAACACCTAAAACACACAGTATACACAGTACACCCAAAACACACACACACACACACACCCAAAAGAGAGAGACACACACACACACACACACACACACACACACACACACACACACACCCCACCCAAAAGAGAGACACACACTACACCCAAAACACACAGTATACACAGTACACCCAAAACACACACAACACCCAAAACACACACAACACCCAAAACACACACAACACCCAAAACACACAATATACACAGTACACCCAAAACACACACACACAGTACACCCAAAACACACACACACACACACACACACACACACACACTCACAGTACACCCAAAACACACAGTATACACAGTACACCCAAAACACACACACACTACACCCAAAACACACAGTATACACAGTACACCCAAAACACACACAACACCCAAAACACACAATATACACAGTACACCCAAAACACACACACTCACAGAGTACACCCAAAACACACACACACACACACACACACACAGTACACCCAAAACACACACACACACACACACACACAACACCCAAAAGAGACACACACACAGTACACCCAAAACACACACACACAGTACACTCAAAACACACACACACACACACTCACAGTACACCCAAAACACACACACACACACTCACAGTACACCCAAAACACACACACACACACTCACAGTACACCCAAAACACACACACACACACACACACACACACTCACAGTACACCCAAAACACACACACTCACAGTACACCCAAAACACACACACTCACAGTACACCCAAAACACACACACTCACAGTACACCCAAAACACACACACTCACAGTACACCCAAAACACACACACACACTCACAGTACACCCAAAACACACACACTCGCAGTACACCCAAAACGCACACACTCGCAGTACACCCAAAACACACACACTCGCAGTACACCCAAAACACACACACTCGCAGTACACCCAAAACACACACACACACTCGCAGTACACCCAAAACACACACACACACAGTACACCCAAAACACACACACTCACAGTACACCCAAAACACACACACTCACAGTACACCCAAAACACACACACTCACAGTACACCCAAAACACACACACACTCACAGTACACCCAAAACACACACACACTCACAGTACACCCAAAACACACACACACACACACCCCACCCAAAAGAGAGAGACACACACACAGTACACCCAAAACACACACACAACACCCAAAACACACACACACACAACACCCAAAAGAGAGAGAGAGACACACACACAGTACACCCAAAACACACACACCCCACCCAAA
>NC_083588.1:66787820-66790320 GCF_027579695.1 Neoarius graeffei | reverse complement strand
CACACTCACAGTACACCCAAAACACACACACACACACACACACACACACACACACACACACACAGTACACCCAAAACACACACACACACAGTACACCCAAAACACACACACTCAGAGTACACCCAAAAAACACAGTATACACAGTACACCCAAAACACACACACACAGTACACCCAAAACACACACACACACACACACACACCCAAAAGAGAGAGAGAAACACACACACACACTACACCCAAAACACACAGTATACACAGTACACCCAAAACACACACAACACCCAAAACACACAATATACACAGTACACCCAAAACACACACACACACAGTACACCCAAAACACACACACACACACACAGTACACCCAAAACACACACACACACATACACACACGCACAGTACACCCAAAACACACACACACACACACACACACACTCACAGTACACCCAAAACACACAGTATACACAGTACACCCAAAACACACACAACACCCAAAACACACACAACACCCAAAACACACAATATACACAGTACACCCAAAACACACACACACAGTACACCCAAAACACACACACACACACAGTACACCCAAAACACACACACACACACACTCACAGTACACCCAAAACACACAGTATACACAGTACACCCAAAACACACACACACTACACCCAAAACACACAGTATACACAGTACACCCAAAACACACACAACACCCAGAACACACAATATACACAGTACACCCAAAACACACACACTCACAGAGTACACCCAAAACACACACACACACACACACACACACACACAGTACACCCAAAACACACCCACACACACACACACACACACACACACACACAACACCCAAAAGAGACACACACACAGTACACCCAAAACACACACACACAGTACACTCAAAACACACACACACTCACAGTACACCCAAAACACACACACACACACACTCACAGTACACCCAAAACACACACACACACACACACTCACAGTACACCCAAAACACACACACTCACAGTACACCCAAAACACACACACACACTCACAGTACACCCAAAACACACACACACACACACTCACAGTACACCCAAAACACACACACACACTCACAGTACACCCAAAACACACACACACACACTCGCAGTACACCCAAAACACACACACACACACTGGCAGTACACCCAAAACACACACACACACACTCACAGTACACCCAAAACACACACACACACAGTACACCCAAAACACACACACTCACAGTACACCCAAAACACACACACACACTCACAGTACACCCAAAACACACACACACACACACACACACACTCGCAGTACACCCAAAACACACACACACTCGCAGTACACCCAAAACACACACACACACACACTCACAGTACACCCAAAACACACACTCACAGTACACCCAAAACACACACACACTCACAGTACACCCAAAACACACACACACACACACACACACACACACACACACACACACACACACACCCCACCCAAAAGAGAGAGACACACACACAGTACACCCAAAACACACACACAACACCCAAAACACACACACACACACAACACCCAAAAGAGAGAGAGAGACACACACACAGTACACCCAAAACACACACACCCCACCCAAAAGAGAGAGAGACACACTGCACCCAAAACACACACACACTACACCCAAAACACACAGTATACACAGTACACCCAAAACACACACACATACAGTACACCCAAAACACACACACACACTCACAGTACACCCAAAACACACACACACTCACAGTACACCCAAAACACACACACACACACACACAGTACACCCAAAACACACACACACACACAGAGTACACCCAAAACACACACACTCACAGTACACCCAAAACACACACACACAGACACACAACACCTAAAACACACAGTATACACAGTACACCCAAAACACACACACACACACACACACACACACACACACACACAACACCCAAAAGAGAGAGAGACACACAGTACACCCAAAACACACACACACACACCCAAAAGAGAGAGAAACACACACACACCCCACCCAAAAGAGAGACACACACTACACCCAAAACACACAGTATACACAGTACACCCAAAACACACACCACACCCAAAACACACAATATACACAGTACACCCAAAACACACACACACACACAGTACACCCAAAACACACACACACACACAGTACACCCAAAACACACACACACACACACACACACACACACACACACACAGTACACCCAAAACACACACAGTTCACCCAAAACACACACACACAGTACACCCAAAACACACACACACACACTCACAGTACACCCAAAACACACAGTATACACAGTACACCCAAAACACACACAACACCCAAAACACACAATATACACAGTACACCCAAAACACACACACACACACACACACACACACACACACAGTACACCCAAAACACACACTCA
>NC_083588.1:66777820-66785320 GCF_027579695.1 Neoarius graeffei | reverse complement strand
AACACACACACAACACCCAAAACACACACACACACAACACCCAAAAGAGAGAGAGAGACACACACACAGTACACCCAAAACACACACACCCCACCCAAAAGAGAGAGAGACACACTGCACCCAAAACACACACACACTACACCCAAAACACACAGTATACACAGTACACCCAAAACACACACACATACAGTACACCCAAAACACACACACACACACACACACACACACACACAAACAGTACACCCAAAACACACACAAACAGTACACCCAAAACACACACACACATTCAGAGTACACCCAAAACACACACACACACACACACACAGTACACCCAAAACACACACACACACACACACACACACACTCACAGTACACCCAAAACACACACACACACAGAGTACACCCAAAACACACACACACAACACCCAAAAGAGAGAGACACACACACAGTACACCCAAAACACACACACACACACACACACACACAGTACACTCAAAACACACACACACACTCAGAGTACACCCAAAACACACACACACACACACACACACACACAACAACTAAAACACACAGTACACCCAAAACACACAGTATACACAGTACACCCAAAACACACACACACACACAGTACACCCAAAACACACACACACACACTCACAGAGTACACCCAAAACACACACACACACAGTACACCCAAAACACACACACACACACTCACAGTACACCCAAAACACACACACGCACCACACACACACACAGTACACCCAAAACACACAAACTCAGAGTACACCCAAAATACACACTCTCACACACACACAGTACACCCAAAATACACACCCACTCACAGAGAACACCCAAAACACACACACACACACACACACACACACACTCACAGTACACCCAAAACACACACACACACACACACACACACACACACACACAGTACACCCAAAACACACACACACACTCACAGTACACCCAAAACACACACACACACAGTACACCCAAAACACACAAACTCACAGAGTACACCCAAAATACACACTCTCACACACACACAGTACACCCAAAACACACCCCCACTCACAGAGAACACCCAAAACACACACACACACACAGTACACCCAAAACACACACACACACACACACTCACAGTACACCCAAAACACACACACTCACAGTACACCCAAAACACACACACACTCACAGTACACCCAAAACACACACACACTCAGAGTACACCCAAAACACACACACACACACACACACACACACACACACACACAACAACTAAAACACACAGTACACCCAAAACACACAGTATACACAGTACACCCAAAACACACACACACACACACACACAGTACCCCCAAAACACACACACACACACTCACAGAGTACACCCAAAACACACACACACACACACACAGTACACCCAAAACACACACACACACACTCACAGTACACCCAAAACACACACACGCACCACACACACACACAGTACACCCAAAACACACAAACTCAGAGTACACCCAAAATACACACTCTCACACACACACAGTACACCCAAAACACACACCCACTCACAGAGAACACCCAAAACACACACACACACACACACACACACACACACACACACTCACAGTACACCCAAAACACACACACACACTCACAGTACACCCAAAACACACACCCACTCACAGAGAACACCCAAAACACACACACACACACACACACACACACACACAGTACACCCAAAACACACACACACACTCACAGTACACCCAAAACACACACACACACAGTACACCCAAAACACACAAACTCACAGAGTACACCCAAAATACACACTCTCACACACACACAGTACACCCAAAACACACCCCCACTCACAGAGAACACCCAAAACACACACACACACACAGTACACCCAAAACACACACACACACACACACTCACAGTACACCCAAAACACACACACTCACAGTACACCCAAAACACACACACACTCACAGTACACCCAAAACACACACACACTCACAGTACACCCAAAACACACACACACTCACAGTACACCCAAAACACACACACTCACAGTACACCCAAAACACACACACTCACAGTACACCCAAAACACACACACACACAGTACACCCAAAACACACACACACACACACACACACAGAGAGTACACCCAAAACACACACACTCACAGTACACCCAAAACACACACACACAGACACACAACACCTAAAACACACAGTATACACAGTACACACACACACACACACACACACACACACACAACACCCAAAAGAGAGAGAGACACACAGTACACCCAAAACACACACACACAACACCCAAAACACACACACAATACACAGTACACACAGTACACCCAAAAATACACACACGCGCGCACACACAACACCCAAAACGCACACACAACACCCAAAACACACACACACACACACACACACACACAACACCCAAAACACACAGTATACACAGTACACCCAAAACACACACACACACACAACACCCAAAACACACACAACACCCAAAACACACACACAACACCCAAAACACACAGTATACACAGTACACCCAAAACACATACACACACACACACACACACACACACACACAACACCCAAAAGAGAGAGACACACACACACACACAGTACACCCAAAACACACACACACACACCCCCCACCCAAAAGAGAGACACACACTGCACCCAAAACACACACACACACTACACCCAAAACACACAGTATACACAGTACACCCAAAACACACACACATACAGTACACCCAAAACACACACACACACACACACACACACACACACACACACACACAGTACACCCAAAACACACACACACATTCAGAGTACACCCAAAACACACACACACACACAGTACACCCAAAACACACACACACACACACACTCACAGTACACCCAAAACACACACACACACAGAGTACACCCAAAACACACACACACAACACCCAAAAGAGAGAGACACACACACAGTACACCCAAAACACACACACAACACCCAAAACACACACACACACACACACACACAGTACACCCAAAACACACACACACTCAGAGTACACCCAAAACACACACACACACACACAACACCTAAAACACACAGTACACCCAAAACACACAGTATACACAGTACACCCAAAACACACACACACACACACACACACACACACACAGTACACCCAAAACACACACACACACACACACACACAGAGTACACCCAAAACACACACACTCACAGTACACCCAAAACACACACACACAGACACACAACACCTAAAACACACAGTATACACAGTACACACACACACACACACACACACACAACACCCAAAAGAGAGAGAGACACACAGTACACCCAAAACACACACACACAACACCCAAAACACACACACAGTACACACAGTACACCCAAAAATACACACACGCGCGCACACACAACACCCAAAACGCACACACAACACCCAAAACACACACACACACACACACACACACACACACACAGTACACCCAAAACACACACACACACAGTACACCCAAAACACACACACAGTACACCCAAAACACACAAACTCACAGAGTACACCCAAAATACACACTCTCACACACACACAGTACACCCAAAACACACCCCCACTCACAGAGAACACCCAAAACACACACACACACACAGTACACCCAAAACACACACACACACACACACTCACAGTACACCCAAAACACACACACACTCACAGTACACCCAAAACACACACACACTCACAGTACACCCAAAACACACACACACTCACAGTACACCCAAAACACACACACTCACAGTTCACCCAAAACACACACACTCACAGTACACCCAAAACACACACACACACAGTACACCCAAAACACACACACACACACACACACACACAGAGAGTACACCCAAAACACACACACTCACAGTACACCCAAAACACACACACACAGACACACAACACCTAAAACACACAGTATACACAGTACACACACACACACACACACACACACACACACACACAACACCCAAAAGAGAGAGAGACACACAGTACACCCAAAACACACACACACAACACCCAAAACACACACACAATACACAGTACACACAGTACACCCAAAAATACACACACGCGCGCACACACAACACCCAAAACGCACACACAACACCCAAAACACACACACACACACACACAACACCCAAAACACACAGTATACACAGTACACCCAAAACACACACACACACACACACACACAACACCCAAAACACACACAACACCCAAAACACACACACAACACCCAAAACACACAGTATACACAGTACACCCAAAACACATACACACACACACACACACACACACACACACACACACAACACCCAAAAGAGAGAGACACACACACAGCACCCAAAACACACACACACACAACACCCAAAAGAGAGAGAGACACACACACACAGTACACCCAAAACACACACACACACACACACCCCACCCAAAAGAGAGACACACACTGCACCCAAAACACACACACACACTACACCCAAAACACACAGTATACACAGTACACCCAAAACACACACACATACAGTACACCCAAAACACACACACACACACACACACACACACACAGTACACCCAAAACACACACACACATTCAGAGTACACCCAAAACACACACACACACACAGTACACCCAAAACACACACACACACACACACACTCACAGTACACCCAAAACACACACAGAGTACACCCAAAACACACACACACAACACCCAAAAGAGAGAGACACACACACAGTACACCCAAAACACACACACAACACCCAAAACACACACACACACACACACACACACAGTACACCCAAAACACACACACACTCAGAGTACACCCAAAACACACACACACACACACACAACACCTAAAACACACAGTACACCCAAAACACACAGTATACACAGTACACCCAAAACACACACACACACACACACACACACACAGTACACCCAAAACACACACACACACACACACACACAGAGTACACCCAAAACACACACACTCACAGTACACCCAAAACACACACACACAGACACACAACACCTAAAACACACAGTATACACAGTACACACACACACACACACACACAACACCCAAAAGAGAGAGAGACACACAGTACACCCAAAACACACACACACAACACCCAAAACACACACACAGTACACACAGTACACCCAAAAATACACACACGCGCGCACACACAACACCCAAAACGCACACACAACACCCAAAACACACACACACACACACACACACACACACACACAGTACACCCAAAACACACACACACACAGTACACCCAAAACACACACACAGTACACCCAAAACACACAAACTCACAGAGTACACCCAAAATACACACTCACACACACAGTACACCCAAAACACACACCCACACACAGTACACCCAAAACACACAAACTCAGAGTACACCCAAAATACACACTCTCACACACACACAGTACACCCAAAACACACACCCACTCACAGAGAACACCCAAAACACACACACACACACACACACACACACACAGTACACCCAAAACACACACACACACACACACACACACACTCACAGTACACCCAAAACACACACACACACACACACACACACACACACACACACAGTACACCCAAAACACACACACACACTCACAGTACACCCAAAACACACACACACACACCACACACACACACAGTACACCCAAAACACACAAACTCACAGAGTACACCCAAAATACACACTCTCACACACACACAGTACACCCAAAACACACCCCCACTCACAGAGAACACCCAAAACACACACACACACACACACAGTACACCCAAAACACACACACACACACACACTCACAGTACACCCAAAACACACACACTCACAGTACACCCAAAACACACACACACTCACAGTACACCCAAAACACACACACACTCACAGTACACCCAAAACACACACACTCACAGTACACCCAAAACACACACACTCACAGTACACCCAAAACACACACACACACAGTACACCCAAAACACACACACACACACACACACACACACACACAGAGTACACCCAAAACACACACACTCACAGTACACCCAAAACACACACACACAGACACACAACACCTAAAACACACAGTATACACAGTACACACACACACACACACACACACACACACACACAACACCCAAAAGAGAGAGAGACACACAGTACACCCAAAACACACACACACAACACCCAAAACACACACACAGTACACACAGTACACCCAAAAATACACACACGCGCGCACACACAACACCCAAAACGCACACACAACACCCAAAACACACACACACACACACACACACAACACCCAAAACACACAGTATACACAGTACACCCAAAACACACACACACACACACACACACAACACCCAAAACACACACAACACCCAAAACACACACACAACACCCAAAACACACAGTATACACAGTACACCCAAAACACATACACACACACACACACACACACAACACCCAAAAGAGAGAGACACACACACAGCACCCAAAACACACACACACACACACACACCCCACCCAAAAGAGAGACACACACTGCACCCAAAACACACACACACACTACACCCAAAACACACAGTATACACAGTACACCCAAAACACACACACATACAGTACACCCAAAACACACACACACACACACACACACACACAGTACACCCAAAACACACACACACATTCAGAGTACACCCAAAACACACACACACACACAGTACACCCAAAACACACACACACACACACTCACAGTACACCCAAAACACACACACACACACAGAGTACACCCAAAACACACACACACAACACCCAAAAGAGAGAGAGACACACACAGTACACCCAAAACACACACACAACACCCAAAACACACACACACACACACACACACACAGTACACCCAAAACACACACACACTCAGAGTACACCCAAAACACACACACACACACACAACACCTAAAACACACAGTACACCCAAAACACACAGTATACACAGTACACCCAAAACACACACACACACACACACACACACACACACACAGTACACCCAAAACACACACACACACACTCACAGAGTACACCCAAAACACACACACAGTACACCCAAAACACACAAACTCAGAGTACACCCAAAATACACACACTCACACACACACAGTACACCCAAAACACACACCCACACACAGTACACCCAAAACACACACACACGCACACTCACAGTACACCCAAAACACACACACACGCACACACACACACACACACACAGAGTACACCCAAAACACACACACACACTCAGAGTACACCCAAAACGCG
>NC_083588.1:66665320-66772820 GCF_027579695.1 Neoarius graeffei | reverse complement strand
ACCCAAAACACACACACACACACACACACACACACACAGTACACCCAAAACACACACACACACACACTCAGAGTACACCCAAAACACACACACACACACACTCACAGAGTACACCCAAAACACACACAACACCTAAAACACACAGTATACACAGTACACCCAAAACACACACAGTACACCCAAAACACACACACACACACAGTACACCCAAAACACACACACACACACACACACACACTCAGAGTACACCCAAAACACACACACACACACAGAGTACACCCAAAACACATACTCACAGTACACCCAAAACACACACACACACACACACACAGTACACCCAAAACACACACACACACACACACTCACAGTACACCCGAAACACACACACACACACACACACACACACAACACCCAAAACACACAGTATACACAGTACACCCAAAACACACACACACACAACACCTAAAACACACAGTATACACAGTACACCCGAAACACACAGTATACACAGTACACCCAAAACACACACACACACACACAACACCCAAAAGAGAGAGACACACACACAGTACACCCAAAACACACACAACACCCAAAACACACACACACACTCACAGTACACCCAAAACACACACACACACACACACACACACACACTCACAGTACACCCAAAACACACACACACACACACACACACACACTCAGAGTACACCCAAAACACACACACACACTCAGAGTACACCCAAAACACACACAACACCTAAAACACACAGTATACACAGTACACCCAAAACACACACTGTACACCCAAAACACACACACACACACACACACAGTACACCCAAAACACACACACACACACACACACACACACTCAGAGTACACCCAAAACACACACACACACAGAGTACACCCAAAACACATACTCACAGTACACCCAAAACACACACACACACAGTACACCCAAAACACACACACACACAGTACACCCAAAACACACACACACACACACACAGTACACCCAAAACACACACACACACTGAGTACACCCAAAACACACACACACTCACAGTACACACACACACACAACACCCAAAAAACACACACACACACACACACACACACACACAACACCCAAAAAACACACACACACACACATAACACCCAAAAGAGAGAGACACACACACAGTACACCCAAAACACACACAACACCCAAAACACACACACACACACACACACAACACCCAAAACACACAGTACACCCAAAACACACACAGACACACACACAACACCCAAAACACACAGTACACCCAAAACACACACACACACACACACAACACCCAAAAGAGAGAGAGAGAGACACACACACACACACACACACACACACACACACACACAATATACACAGTTCTGCATGCTGTAATTCAGTTTGTTTTAACAGATTATAAAATACTAGCTCTCTCTCTCTCTCTCTCTCTCTCAGTGTTAGATCTGAGCGGTAAGAATGCGAGCAGGTTGGACACGTGGGAAGCGATCCAGAAGGAGAATTTGCTCTTGACTCAGAGTAAGAAGCTCAGAGACAGCGACACCAAGCGACTCCAACACACGGCTGCTAAGTCAGTATCTCTGTCATGCAGACACCTGACCTATCACTTATTATTATTATTATTATTATTATTATTATTAAAACATAACTATGACACAAAAATGCAATAAAATATATTTTTTTAAATGTATTATTGTATTACTTTGAAATTGGAGCTCTGAGTGTAAGCAAGTTCTTCTTAAAGTACAAGTTAAGTTAATGTTGACCCGATGTATGTTTATGGCACCTGAAATCAGCGTCGCTGCCTGGGCTGTCCATTGTATTGTACTGTTGCAATTCAAGAAAAGAAAATATCTCCATATTTCACAGTTTAATAATAAACACTAAAATGTGTTTCACACAGAGACACTGCAGAGAAATAATCACATCAATTGTTTTACGATTTCTGTCGTTCTCCAAATCCTCTTTTTCCTCAACTGTAATAATAAAATAACATTGAAGTAGAAAAGTCAGTAATTTATATGAAGGCTTTAAGCCCTGCCCCTTGTGTAAATATCAGTTTATTATTTTTCTTTATACTCCGGGTAATCCTCACTGTCGTGCAAACACATCACGTTACATTTTTAACTTTAAAAAAAAAAACAACAACTAAAATCTCAGTTTCTAGATGACCTTTTATTCATTAAATTTTAGATGTCCGTTCATGTCCTGAATGACCAGAAAATTAGGGACAGGAACTGATCACAGTGAGGTGAAAGTACATGTGATCAATGCAGGAGTGTGAGGTTGTGTGAGATTAAACAGAATACTCATTAATCACGGAGGATTAAATATTAAAAATGAACTCGTCACTTCAGTCATGTTCGTTGCTGATCTGGTCTCCTGCCAAACTGTGGTGCCGATCAAAACATCTAATCAACAGGCTCTGCTCTCACGCTCCTCCGGTTCATTCTTTTAAAGCTGGAGGAGGTTTCTGATCAGATCCCAGTAATAAAGTAAAACAGCACCAGATACAGCACTGGTTTTATTTGTTTGTGGAATGATGGTGTATAAACGCACGCTAAAGTCAGACGATTTGATAAAACAGGACAAATCGTTACACCACTGGCTCTGTACGAGTTTTAACAAGTTTGAGTCCCAGTGTCCCACGGTATAATGGGCCAGAATCCATAGTGTGCCTCTGTGGGGGGTAAAGAAGCTTCCTGGAAGGGCCACGTTTCATTTCATGGTCACCATTTCAGGAGACTCGCTATGGCAGCTCCGATTACGTGCATGTGTGAAAACAGGAGACATAAAGAATGTCCAGGCTTGCTGAATTGGTGTGTGTGTGTGTAGGGTGGACAACATGCTGAAGCAGATGGCAGAGATTCGAGATCAAGACCGCAGATTGAGGACACTAGAGTCGGAGGTCAGTGGAGAACCTCAACAGAGATGTTTAAGCAGAACAGAACGTGTGTGTGTGTACAACAGCTGCTGTTTGTTCACCTACTCAGCATAGAATGCACCATATGTCATATCTCTCACTCACACACACACACACACACACACACACACACACTGCACATTTCAGTTCAGATCTCTGTCTCATAATTTCTGTAATAGAATGAATGAATGAATTTAATCATTAGTGAATATAATCATTAGAGTAACTAATTATCTATTGATTGTTTATATTCACCATATTTTCATTGTTCTGTCTTTGCACAACGTCCTGGTGTTGTATTTATGAATTAACTCATTTTTTATTAATTAAGAAGCTCATGGTGTTTAATGATGAACAGATTCATGAAGAGATTAACAGTGAGCGAAGGTCGTTATTAAAGGAGTGGAACACTGACTAAAACCACTGACCGGTGACTTGAATAACCTGTGACCATCTCGTTATAGTGGTGTAGTGGTAAGCACTGTCACCTCATAGCGAGAAGGTTCTGGGTTCAAATCTCAGTGCTGACAGGGGCCTTTCTGGGTGGAGTTTGCATGTCATCCCCGTGTCTGTGTGGGTTCCTCTGGGTGCTCCATAGACATGTGGTTAGGTTAACTGGCTACTCTAAATGGTCCAGTGTGTGTGAATGGTTGGGTTGGATCTGCTCTATGTCCTTGATGTCCACCCTGGGTAGTTCTCCTGAGTTCACTAACAAATCTGCAGTTAAAAAGTCAACTACAGCTGACATACGAGAAGAGGCTGGGATCCATTCAGCGGCAAGAGAACAGTCAGTTGATGTGTAAGAAACAGGAAAACTGGGTGAGTGGAAGGATGAGTGAGTGACCAGGGCCACGCGGTGATGTTGGTATGACTGTGTCAGAGCATCTCCAGAACAGCAGGTGCTGTGGGCTGTTCTGGTCTGCAGTGTAGCACAGACTGGGAGTGGTCCAAGGAAGGAACCCAGTGAACCGGTGACAGGATCACGCGTGCCCAGGGCTCAGTGTGTGGGGTGGGGGGAGCGCGAAGGTTGGTCCGTCTGGTCCGGTCCCGCAGAAGAGCTACTGTACGAGAGACTTCACCTGTCAGTGTGTTTTAATGTTCTGGCTGATCAGTGTATAAAAGCATTTCTGTAAGCTGAAGATGCTTTCAAAGTAAAATGGAATGATTTTAAGTACAAAAAACTGAATATTTAAAGAGCAGTAAAAACAAATAAATTGATGAGTTCTTTCACCTTCTCAGTTGGAGTTGCTTCTGTTTCTGCAGTAAAACCTGAACAGCCCCTGTCATGAGTTTCTCTGAAAAGTGCTAAACTGTGCTCCTTTGTAGTGATGCAGGATTCCAGCAGATATAAAATAAACACACAAGACAAATTAATTAATTATCGTATACACTATACAGCCAAATGTATGTGCACCCTGACAGTCATTTTATTTCTATCACGCATTTAACACCAGACACTTTCACAGAGCAGCTTTACAGAAAAAGAAAGCTTTTAAACACATGAATTAATAAATTTATCCCTATTGATGAAGGATGAGGCGATTTTGTTGCATGAAAAACTCCCTCAGACGACATGAGGAAGAAACCCTGAGAGGAACCTGACCTCTAAATGGAACCCATCCCCATCTGGGTGATAACAGACAGCATGATTTTTATAAATAACTCACTTCTATAACTGTGTCCTATAGAGTCACAAAGTACAACTGTGTTTACAGGAAATTCATTATAGTTTAACAGGAAGTCTGTTTTGTTGAAGTTATCAACTGTTCATTGATGGAGACTTGAGTGTAAAACTGTTCATGACACCTGCAGTCCTAAAGTTATCATGGGGATTGGAGTCCAAAACCATCGGAGCAGAACTGTAAGAGTCCAGAGCATCTTCTCAGTGTGTCTTCAGACTGTCCATATGGGGGCCGTCCTCCACAGGAGCGATGAGATGAGAACCTCAGCTAGAAGTAGGGCATCAGGGTGGATCTCATCCAGATCTGGTTCTTCCCCAAACACACAGTTGTATGGAATGTCTGTTTGCTGTAGCTTTACAGTTTCCCTTCACTGGGAAATTATTAAGAGGCCCAAACCTATTCCAGCACGACAGTGCAGCTGTGCACAAAGCACAGGAGCTCCATGAAGACATGGGTGTGTGGAGGTTGGAGTGAAGAACTCGAGTGTCCTGTAGAGAACTCAACCCCACTGAACACCTTTGGGATGAACTGGAACACCAACTGCACCCAAGTAAACTAACTAATGTGCCTTCACTGAATGAACACACATCCCTGTGGTGGCCACACCCCAAAATCCTAGTGGAAGACCTTCAGAGAACAGTGGAGCTTATTATTATAACAGTAAAGGGGAATAAATCTGGAATGAGACGTCCAGCAAGGATACGAGTGTGATGGTCGGGGTGCACATACTTTTAGACATATAGTGTCCTTAAATCTTAAAGGACCCATGGCATGGTGGTTTGTTGATGCTTTAAACGGGCTCGTGGAGGTTTCCAGATGTTATATCCGCAGCCTTTCTCGAAATGAACCCTCGGCATGTAGATATAGCCTCCTGGGAGAGAGCCCCATTTCAGCTCTTTTCCCAGTGCGTCGTTTTGCTAATGAGAAGCAGGAGGCGGGGAAGGGTAGAGGGTGGGGGCGGGTCTTATCATTAATATTCATGACATGTAAACGTGTTACCTCTGATTGGCTAACAGCACTGTGACGCTACCTCCAGTGGGTCAGAACAAGTGGATGTGGGTGTCTTACTATGGCGAGAGAGAAGGAACAAACCGCGAAGGGAAAAATACCGCGCGCTGACATCATTAAGGTGCGACGCGAGGAAATAAAATAGATTCAACAAATGTTTGGGTTTTTACTGAACAAACAAACAAATAAAATGAACGAGTGACTTAAAAAAAAGAATGTGGGTGTCTTTGTAAAAGCTGTTTTGATTGGCTATTATAACAGAGCATGCTGCATGCTTTTTGGTTTTGTAGCGCAGAGTACCTGGCTAACTGCAGGACGCGGTTAGCTGCACAGCTAATGCAGCCATTGCAAGGCTAACGTGGCACTGATTTTAAAACACGGCAAAACGACTTAACAGTTCTACACTTACTTGTTCGGTGTTTGTGGCTGATGCGGCAGGGATGCTTGGTACGGACCCAGGCTTCAGTGACAGTTGATGTGCAAAACCTGCCCTGTACTGTCCCAAGTTGTGGAAACATTCCTCAGGAAAATGCTTCCGACAAGCATACACCGTCTTAGGTAGACTCGACGGTGTATTATTGGAGTAAATAAAATTAAGCCACTGCGTCTTCAGGGGCTCTCCCGTCGGCAGTAAAAACAGACTCCTTTCTGTGTTGTCACATCCATGTACAGCACAATTTCCATGTTTCGCTCGCTTAGGTGACGCCATGTTGTTGTGTCCTCTATGGTCTCCTCACTACAACTGGGCAGACAATTCATACAGTGGGTGGGAATCCAGAGGGGGGGCATGGGGATCATCTCCCTTGCTGACGTAGTAAAGGGAAGAGTTTATCGACGCGCCGTTTTGACGCGCCATTCTCAAATATTGGGCATAGTTTGGTTTACACATTATGAAATTTCTAGCCACTGGGGTGACTTAAGAAGGTCAGAGGAACTCATTTTAACGTTAAAAAACCTCAGAAAGTGAAAATTTCATGCCATGGGACCTTTAAGGGTATAACACAGTGGCATTATCTGTATCAGTTTAGTGGTCCAAATATTGATTTTTGTATTGGGATTTAAACCAGAAGTGGGCGTGGTCTGTACTGGAAGGGTATTTTGTATCGTTATTCTCTGGAAGATGTTGGAAAAAGGTCTAATTATTAATAATAAATACAAGGTAGGGTGGCTGGGATTTGTGTGCTTGCTTTTGTGTGTTTACACGTATCTTACAGTCACATGACCACAAGCTCTGGTCATTTACTTCTCTCGTTATTGTCTCTCTTCCAGCTGGAGTACTGCTCTAGCTCCCTCTCGTGGATAATGGAAGAACTGGCACAGAGTGGACTTCTGAAACTCACCCGTCACCCCCCTGTCCACCAAGGTACGGCCCCCCCATCCCTCTCTCCGTCTCTCTCTGCCTCGCTGCAACTGTGCTCCATCCGTCTTCCTGCGACAGCGTCTCAGGGTTTGGGTTTCTCAGTGACTTAACGGAGTTGGGCCTAATTTAGATCAGCCTTATATCTGCACATTGCTGAAGCTCAGCTCCTGAATGCTCCTGGAACCGATTTATATTCAGCAAGGCTATAGATGACTGCAACACCACGGCTCTGCTGCCTCGGCACAAACACACAATACACACTTCACTCTCACGCTGCAGGATAAAATTATTATTATAAATATTATAAAATACTGTAGTTGTTAATTATGAGAGGTTTTGGTTAGGAGATGTGGAAGGCCTGAGGGAGCAAATCTGCATTAAAACAAACAAACATTGGATTAGTGTTTGAGTTGAGATGTTCTAGAAAAGGCAGGTTCTCCAAAACTACTGGGTTTAGATGAAGGAACAGTGAAGAGGCCAGTTGTGGAGGAACTGAGGATGAAAAGTAAATCGGAGAAGAAGAAATGATGATTTGAGGTGTCTGTGAATGAGGAGAAGAATTTAACATTAGTTTAATGTTCATGAAGATCTCTGAATAAATGATGAGAGCTACATGTCGAACAGGTTATGGGGTTTATGGAGGAGGGAATGAAACTCCTCCCGAAGTTAGAGGAAGACCATCAGTGGACAGAAAAGTTCTTTCAAGGTTCTTTGCATGTTTAAAGTTATTAATGTTCTAAAGAGAATCTCTCTGTTCAATCATTAAATTTTAAAATGATTAAAAATTAAGTTTTTCCCCAGAAGCGCAGGGTTCAGTTCTGGGTTCAGTTTTGTTCTATTTCGTTTCATGTCAGTGTGCTGATGTTTATAAAGTGACGTAACGCGACATCTCAAGTGCTGATGTGTCTTCGTTCTGTGTTTCAGACTCGATCCCCCCCACGTCTTCCACCTGAGAGAACCTCAAATGGAGTCTCCAAACCAAAGGAGCTTCTGGGTTTCCATTTACACAAACGCAGTTGTGCAACAGAAACGTTTCACGGACTCTCTCTTGCATTTCAGTGTTTTTTTTTTAATAATGTGCACAAAAGCTGAAAAACCTCATTGTTGCTGTTTACATGCCAGACAGGATCTTCCATATATATATATATATATATATATATATATATATATATATATATATAAACTTGTTTATTATTTTTATAGAGTTCAGTTGTCAGTTTATGAAGCACAGTGATTCTGGGTGTAAAGTTTTATAATGTGTGTGTTGTTCAGGGGAATCTGATTTATGGGTCTTTTATTAAAATGTTCTCTCATTTGTTCTGAGTTGCATTTGATTTTTTTCTGTGAGCTGATTCTTAAATTTTCTAAGCATAACAATCATTTGGTTCCTGCGCTGCTGTAAATGTATTCTGTAATCCGGTTCTTGGCCTTTCCTGGGGCCGTGGCTTGTGACCCCTCCCCGTGGTCTGAAGGGTGATCATTTGATTCCAAGCTATGGTCTCGCAGGAGCCTTACAAGGGAAGACTGGGGGCCAAATCGGGATCAGGTTCTTGTCGTGGTTGAGTGTGGGTCAGAGACAACGCTGCTACTGCTTTCGAGATCACTGTTAACTTTAATGCTGAAGAGCAACGCAGGAAGTTTGGTCCAGTGCAATTGAATGCATTTTTTTTTTAAATCCTATTTCATCCAATAATTGATAACTGAAGAATTGAGTTTGAATGTTTTCCAGGAGCTCTGTGCTGTTTCTCAACCTCACTGTCTTTGTAGATTTTCTAAATGATCTCTTTAAGAACCCACACATTTCTTCTGTTCAGGCAAATGTCTTCCAGTTTGTTTTAATGTCTAATATACTGTGAGGTGTCATGATAATGATGACTGTTATTAAATATTTCTCTTCATCATGGACTGAAATTAAAAGTCAGATATTTTTATAAAGCACTAAGGTGTTTTTGTCCATGTTAGCTTCCTAAAAATGCACCACGTGCTCCATTTGTCCTCTAATCACAACTAACTAGCTCTCAACACCCAGAGTCCGAGTCCCTGAACTCTACCCTTTTACTCCATATATATATATATATATATATATATATATATATATATATATATATATATAGCGTGCAGTGACGAGGACGAACACAACAGAGTTGTACAAACACAGAGTTATGAGCCACAGTCAGCTCCAGTCCTCTTCTAACGTGTGACAGGAAACAGTCATTAACTAATCAGACTTGGTTTTCACAACTTCAGGTCTGATCATGCTGTAGTTAAATATGTGGGTCAAATCTCAAGAGTCGGACATGTAGCTGTGCTCAGAGTGCAAAGAGATGAGGAGTGGAGACAAATATCTCAAAGGCATGTCTAATTACATCTCCACTTTCATCCACGGTGCAATTTCTTCTCCCTCCTGAGCCCTATCCCGTTCCCGTTCTCGCCGTCAGTTGTTCCTCAGACTCCTCAATGTCAGCTTTTTTTTCACTGTATAATATACTGTCAAGTACAACCCCAATTCCAGAACAGTTGGGGCACTGTGTGAACTGTAAATAAAAACAGAATGCAATAATTTACAAATCATGGAAACCCTACATTTAATTGAAAATGGTACAAAGACAATATATCAAATGTTGAAACTGAGAATTAAAAAAAAAAAAATGCTCATTTTGAATTTGATGTCTGCAACACATTTCAGAAAAGTTGGGACGGGGTGTGTTTACCGCTGTGTTGCATCACCTCTACTTTTAACAACACTCTGTAAACGTTTGGGAACTGAGGAGACCAAATGCTGTAGTTTTGAAAGAGAAATGTTGGCCCATTCTCGCCTGATATACAATTTCAGTTGCTCAACAGTTCGGGGTCTCCTTTGTTGTATTTTGCGCTTCATAATGTGCCAAATGTTTTAAATGGGAGACAGGTCTGAACTGCAGCAGGCCAGTTTAGCACCCAGACTCTTTTACTCTGGAGCCTTGCAGTTTTAATATGTGCAGAAAGTGGTTTGGTGTTGTCTCGCTGAAAGAAGGAAGGCCTTCCCTGAAAAGGATTTAGTCTGGATGGCAGCATGTTGCTCTGAAACGTGTTTATATCATTCAGCATTAATGATGCCTTCCCAGATGTACAAGCTCCCCATGTCATGTGCACTAATACACCCTCATAACATCACAGATGCTGAATGCTTTTGAGCTGTGCACTGATGACAAGCCGGATGGTCCCTCTCCTCTTTAGCCTGGAGGACGTGGGGTCCATGATTTCTAAAAATAATTTTTACTTTTGATTCATCAGACCTTGGGACAGTCTTCCACTTCGCCTCAGTCCATCATAAAAGAGCTCAGGCCCAGAGAAGGGGGCGGGGTTTCTGGATATTGTTTATATCTGGTTTTAACTTGCATTTGGGCGGCACGGTGGTGTAGTGGTTAGCGCTGTCGCCTCACAGCAAGAAGGTCCGGGTTCGAGCCCCGTGGCCAGCGAGGGCCTTTCTGTGCGGAGTTTGCATGTTCTCCCCGTGTCCGCGTGGGTTTCCTCCGGGTGCTCCGGTTTCCCCCACAGTCCAAAGACATGCAGGTTAGGTTAACTGGTGACTCTAAATTGAGCGTAGGTGTGAATGTGAGTGTGAATGGTTGTCTGTGTCTATGTGTCAGCCCTGTGATGACCTGGCGACTTGTCCAGGGTGTACCCCGCCTTTCGCCCGTAGTCAGCTGGGATAGGATCCAGCTTGCCTGCGACCCTGTAGAACAGGATAAAGCGGCTAGAGATAATGAGATGAGATGAACTTGCATTTGTGGATGCAGTAATGAAGTGTTTTCACAGACGATGGTTTTCTGAAGTGTTCCTGAGCCCATACAGTGATTTCCACTACAGACACGTGTCTGCTTTTAATGCAGTGTCTCCTGAGGGCCTGAAGATCACAGGCATCCAGTGTCAGCTTTCAGCCTTGTCTCTCGCATACAGAGATTTCTCCAGATTCTCTGAATCTTTTAATGATATTATGGACCACAGATGATGTGATCCCCAAATTCTTTGCATTTTTACATTGAGGAATGTTATTCTTAAATTGTTGCACTGTTTGCCCACGCAGCAGGCCTGGCGCCAGGAACAGTTTACTAAGGGGGCAATTAGAAATCGCAAGGGGGCAAATATTTTTCATATACAGTGGTGCTTGAAAGTTTGTGAACCCTTTAGAATTTTCTATATTTCTGCATAAATATGACCTAAAACATCAGATTTTCACACAAGTCCTAAAAGTAGATAAAGAGAACCCAGTTAAACAAATGAGACAAAAATATTATACTTGGTCATTTATTTATTGAGGAAAATGATCCAATATTACATATCTGTGAGTGGCAAAAGTATGTGACCCTTTGCTTTCAGTATCTGGTGTGACCCCCTTGTGCAGCAATAACTGCAACTAAAGGTTTGTGGTAACTGTTGATCAGTCCTGCACACCGGCTTGGAGGAATTTTAGCCCGTTCCTCCGTACAGAACAGCTTCAACTCTGGGATGTTGGCGGGTTTCCTCACATGAACTGCTCACTTCAGGTCCTTCCACAACATTTCCATTGGATTAAGGTCAGGACTTTGACTTGGCCATTCCAAAACATTAACTTTATTCTTCTTTAACCATTCTTTGGTAGAACGACTTGTGTGCTTAGGGTCGTTGTCTTGCTGCATGACCCACCTTCTCTTGAGATTCAGTTCATGGACAGATGTCCTGACATTTTCCTTTAGAATTTGCTGGTATAATTCAGAATTCATTGTTCCATCAATGATGGCAAGCCGTCCTGGCCCAGATGCAGCAAAACAGGCCCAAACCATGATGTTACCACCACCATGTTTCACAGATGGGATAAGGTTCTTATGCTGGAATGCAGTGTTTTCCTTTCTCCAAACATAATGCTTCTAATTTAAACCAAAAAGTTCTATTTTGGTCTCATCCATCCACAAAACATTTTTCCAATAGCCTTCTGGCTACATGATGTTTAGCAAACTGCAAACGAGCAGCAATGTTCTTTTTGGAGAGCAGTGGCTTTCTCCTTGCAACCCAACCATGCTCACCATTGTTGTTCAGTGTTCTCCTGATGGTGGACTCATGAACATTAACATTAGCCAATGTGAGAGAGGCCTTCAGTTGCTTAGAAGTTACCCCAGGGTCCTTTGTGACCTCGCTGACTATGACACGCCTTGCTCTTGGAGTGATCTTTGTTGGTTGACCACTCCTGGGGAGGGTAACAATGGTCTTGAATTTCCTCCGTTTGTACACAATCTGTCTGAATGTGGATTGGTGGAGTCCAAACTCTTTAGAGATGGTTTTGTAACCTTTTCCAGTCTGATGAGCATCAACAACGCTTTTTCTGAGGTCCTCAGAAATCTCCTTTGTTCGTGCCATGATACACTTCCACAAACATGTGTTGTGAAGATCAGACTTTGATAGATCCCTGTTCTTTAAATAAAACAGGGTGCCCACTCACACCTGATTGTCATCCCATTGATTGAAAACACCTGACTCTAATTTCACCTTCAAATTAACTGCTAATCCTAGAGGTTCACATACTTTTGCCACTCACAGATATGTAATATTGGATCATTTTCCTCAATAAATAAATGACCAAGTATAATATTTTTGTCTCATTTGTTTAACTGGGTTCTCTTTATCTACTTTTAGGACTTGTGTGAAAATCTGATGATGTTTTAGGTCATATTTATGCAGAAATATAGAAAATTCTTAAGGGTTCACAAACTTTCAAGCACCACTGTAGTGTGTAGTAGTGATGGCGGTCTGACAACGTGTTTCAAACAATTAACTGCGCCAACCACAAAACCACGGCCCTGAAGGTTGCTTTAGTCCGGGAAAATCATGTGGCATATTACCAGGGCAGTTGCGCTTTATCAACCCCCGTGCCCACCTGTTAACCCTCATTCTCATCTCATTCTCATTATCTCTAGCCGCTTTATCCTGTTCTACAGGGTCGCAGGCAAGCTGGAGCCTATCCCAGCTGACTACGGGCGAAAGGCGGGGTACACCCTGGACAAGTCGCCAGGTCATCACAGGGCTGACACATAGACACAGACAACCATTCACACTCACATTCATACCTACGCTCAATTTAGAGTCACCAGTTAACCTAACCTGCATGTCTTTGGACTGTGGGGGAAACCGGAGCACCCGGAGGAAACCCACGCGGACACGGGGAGAACATGCAAACTCCGCACAGAAAGGCCCTCGCCGGCCCCGGGGCTCGAACCCAGGACCTTCTTGCTGTTAGGCGACAGCGCTAACTACTACACCACCGTGCCGCCCCTGTTAACCCTCCCCTCCGATTTTCTCACAGACACGCGGTACAACCGGAAAGATGCCAAACATAAAACAACACACACAAACCTACAGGCAAGTCCTTTACATTTAAAATACATACAAATAGCTCCACGGCATGAAAACAAAACGCCAATGCAAGTCTAAGGTACTTGGCTCGGCGGCCAAAATCATAAAAAACTCAACAGACCCCGCGGCTGCACCAGTAATAGCCTTCCTGACTCGCACCGAGTCAACGCTAACCACTTAATCCGCGACCCCAGTTTAGGCGTGTAGGGGACAAAACACTCTGAAGTGATGAATTTTCACCCCCGCTGCATGGGGGGGTGATGTCAACGACACATATTCTTACGCTGTTTGCGCACAAAGCGGATCATATATGAACACATACACCAACATAAACAGAGATAAACTTAGCCTACAAAGAAAGAAAATGGATTCACAATATCGTGATTGAATTGGTTTAATTCGGTGGGGAAAGACTACTCCCGCAAACTGACTGCATATTGCAGAGACAGTGCACTTGTAAGTGTCATAACAACCAATCAGATTTGTTCTACCGTGCCAGTTTTAGTAGTGATTTATGTGAAATGTATTTTTGTGCAATGCGCAACCACTTAATATTTCGTATTTGAAAATGCAAATTATTAATACGTCTATAATACATTATATTTTCATAAGAAAACAATTAAGTGATCTGAGTCTCCGTTGAGGGGGCGGGGCTGTAGCCACGAGGGGGTGACGCCCCCTTTCGCCCCCCCACGGCACCGGGTCTGCCACGCAGTCTTTCACAGAGCAGTGGACCCCGCCCCATCTTTACTTCTGAGAGACTCCGCCCCTCTGGGATGCTCTTTTTATACCCAGTCATCTTACTGACCTGTTGCCAATTAACCTAATTAGGTTTTTTTATAATTACACAACTTTTTTAGTCTTTTGTTGCCCCCATCCCAACTTTTCTGAAACATGTTGCTGACATCAAATTCAAAATGAGCATATATTTTTCAAAAAACAATACATTTTCTCAGTTTCAGCATTTGATATGTTGTCTTTGGACTATTCTTAGTGAAATATAGAGTTTCCATGATTTGCAAATCTTCACATTCTGTTTTTATTTGTTTTACACAGTGTCCCAGGTTTTTTTGGAATTGGGGGTTGTAGGTTATAAAATCTGCACCAAAATGTGTATTTTTTGATAAATGAGAGGAAATGAGAGAGTGTTTCTGGGTGTCAGTGGTGCGCCGTGCCAGAGAAGGTCACATTACCCTGACGCTGGTAGAGCTGGGTTTTAAATAGAGGGAGCCATTCCTCCACCCTGCTCCTTGTGCACTATTTTAGGGACATGCTGAAGAGACACGGGGTGGGAAGGCACTAAGAGTGGATCCATTGCTGCCCCAAAATGTGCAAGCAGGCTGCTGATTTATCTTTGTGTGAATTTCAGAACGTGCTAGCTCATTATTCTGAACCAGTGCCTCAAATAGATCACAAATGAATAAATACACTGCGATTAACAGGTGTGTGTGTGTGTGTGTGTGTGTGTGTGTAGAGAGAGAGTCACTTCATTGCATTATTTGTCACATGAACATGCAAATGAAGTTTCCTGACACTTTCATTTCACGGGCCACAACATCTGATTCAGCTCGTCATAAAAATAAATAAATAAACAAAAAGACGTCTGTATTCAAAGAAAAAGTATGGACACGTGTGTGTGTGTGTGTGTGAGAGAGAGAGAGAGAGAGAGAGAGAGAATATCCTCCAGTTCTATATGCTGATCATTCCATCTCACACATGGACTTAAATGAAATGGTCTCCTTCTCCCATCTCATCCTCTTGATATAGACCTGATATGTTCTCCCTCCCTTTCTCCCTCATTCCCTCGTTCTCTCTCCTTCTCTCTCTCTCTCTCTCTCTCTCTCTCTCTCTCTTAACCCTCAGGCTCACAATATATGGTCATCATCTCCATACACCCCCTCCTGGGCCACGGCCTTCTCTAAAGTTAAACCCCAACATTTGATGACGGCAGGAAAGCAAGCAATATATGCCGCCCTCCGTCTCTCGCTCGCTCTCTAAAGCGTATGGACAGTAGTTGCAGGCCCGCTCGCCCGCACTTGGCCCTGTCACTCATGCCCTGAGTCCCCCGCCCCCGTCTCGTCTTACCCCCGAGTTGGTCTCTCAGCCTGTCTGCGCACCATTAGTGAGCTCTGTGTTGCAGACGCTGTCTAGCCTGCTGCGCCTCTCCTCTTCGGGCTTCACATGCTAAATCACCGCAGAGTGGGATCATCGTCATCGTCATCTCTTTTTTGGGCTTTTTTTTAAAAAAAACCTCACCCGCATGCGGTGCATTTTGTGAAACCTACCCAAATCCCAGGGATCATCTTGAGTTTTATGCTGGGAACAAGTGTGTGGATTTGGACTGTTTAGAAGTTGGAATACCTCCGGGCTTGTCTCTGCTCACCTGTTGCTCCTGGTGTGAGAGTGAGTGCATGCCACAGGGTGTGTGAGCGGTGGACTCACTCCAAGGCGTGATTTCTGAGTGGCATTGAGAGTTGTCAAGCGGGCGAGAAGGAGTGTGACGTTCTCAAGGAATTTGGTGACCTGTGCATACAGATATGGCTACGCTAAGAAGTTGGCTACTCGGGCTCTTGCTGGTTCTGCTCTGCAGTTTCCAGATACCCCTGGCTCCCTCTGCTGCCGTTAAGGCCCAGGAGCTTCCTCACATCCATGAGGAGGGACTAATGGCCGACGATGACGATGACGATGACGATGATGACGACGACGACGACGACGATGACGATGACGATGACGACGACGATGACGACGATGACGACGACGATGACGACGACGACGATGATGACGACGACGATGATGATGACGACGACGACGACGACGATGACAACGACGATGACGATGATGACGACGACGACGACGATGATGACGATGATGATGATGACGACGACGATGATGACGATGACGATGACGATGACGACGATGACGATGATGATGACGATGATGATGATGATGATGATGATGACGACGACGATGACGATGATGACGATGACGACGATGATGACGACGACGATGATGATGACCATGAAGGTACGTAACCTTGCTCGCATATCAACTGAGTGTTTGTGCTTTGTATCCCCCTAATTTCTTCAATGTTTTGACCCCCTCTTACTCCTCCTTTGCTGATCTTCTCCTTTTTGGAGTAAGACAGGGGAGGAGCGAGGGAACATCTGGCCCATCCCTAGCTCTTCCAGGCATGCTGTGTCCAAACCAATCATAGCTGTAGCCCAACTGATCATTTTCGTTATCCAATCAGATCATTCAGTAGTTGGTTCTCTGCAGTAGTCCCTCCTCCCCTCTCTGTCTTTCCATCAACCTGGCTGTCTCTGATTCTCTCTGTCTTCTCTTCCCTGCTGAAACAGAGCTATGAGTTCTGTGGGCCCTCTGAAGGCGGACTGTGTCGAGTCCCGAAGTGCAGTGCAGTGCAGTACTTATGAACTGAGGACTTGAGAGAGAGAGAGAGAGAGAGAGAGAGAGAGAAAAGCAAAAACCAGCGCTGCAGTCTGAGCCGCAGGCCTCATGCTGCCTCTATAGATCAGATCGTTGTTTGATTTGTGTCTCGTTTTGAAAGAGTGGGGTCCCTTCTTCCCTCCACCCCGTTCCCGTTCCAATTTGGATTGACCTGCACTTGTGCCTCCATGTGAACCTACAGAGAAAGAAGGAGAGACAGGGAGATGTAGTCATAGCTGGGGATTGATAAAGAGAAGGACAGAAATGAGGACAGAGTCTCGTGGGGGCTGATAGAGAGAGAGAGACAGGAGGAGGTCGGGTCGTTACCCAGGAAAGAGACTGATTGGATTGATCGGTTCAAGATTCTCTCTCTTCCTCTACATCTCGCCCATCTCGTTCTTTCTCTGTAGAGATTCTCCATCATTGTCACCAAAGCAGTTATGTTAATGTAACATGTACTCCTCTGATTTGTCTTTTTTTATTTGTGTGTTTTTAAAACTATATTTATCTACAATATATGATTTTTTTCACATTTACACACATACATACCCTGTTACATACCCTGCTGACCTCTACGTTTCACTGTTTGCATTTTAAACATGTTTATATATAGATATATCCAAGCTCATCTATCCTCTCATTCTCAACCACCTTCTGAGCCTCTGTGTAAAAACCTCAAAATGCATCTACTGTAATTTATTAAAACATTTGATATTGTTAAAGTTTGAGTAATAGCTGATAATATTCAGTGGATTATTAATTATTCAATTGATGTGACAGTATGACTACAACAATGTACAATGTGGATGATTTCATTCTGGAGACACAAAACAATAAACTTTAAGTAAAAAAAAAACTAATAAAAATATTAATGAAATGAAATATTCTGCAGCAATACCAGTGACCAGTGGAGAGGTAGTGAAAGAGAGAGAATGTGAAGTCACCAAAAATTATGCACTCCCCAGTCCAATGTATAAGAAGGGAACAGGAAAAAGATGTAATTGTCACTTTCACACTTGACCCCTGACACTTTAGTCTTTCTTTGTTCATCTTTTGAAAACATTTTTTGTAACATTTGTTGATGAAAATGCTGTTGATTGTAATATGTGTGAAATCAGCACAGTAGTGTGTCCTACCACCTCATCATCACATCCTTTAACCCCACTTTGAAACGATGGAATAAATCAAATGATCCCGAGGTTTTTTCTGTGCGTGTGCTGTCTGCTCTCTGAGGCCGGCAGGTCAAAAAACACCGGATCCAAGATGCTGTTTCAGGAAATCTCTCATGGGATGGTAACATCTAAATGATCTTCAAGATCTCACTGCTGATCAGTGAAACCGATTTAGAGCACACACAGGTTCTCCTCCATCCTGATCCCAGAGAACCTACTGTCCTGCATATTTTACTTTCTGCTCGAATTCAATTAATCACCTAATTGACAGTGAAGTGTGTGTGTGTTAGAGCAGGATAAATACTAAAATGTACAGGACAGGAGACTGGGTTCTTCATGGAGTTCTAAGCCAAATGAGTATAGAAGGTCATAACATAAGAATAATGTACTTATAAACTGTAATGTCAGTCACGCTCAAGAACATCCACCATCCACACATCCCTTTAAACACATCTTTACAATCATGTTTTTAAGCAAATAATATAACTACATGAAACAGCAAATCTTTAGCTAACGTCTCTCAGTGGAGTCTGGAGAACAAAACAAACATCATAATAAGTAATTTTTTTTCTTCCATGTATTCTGAGAAATTCTAAAGATTACATTAACATTTGAGATGTTGTGCACATCACTGTAGCACCATCAGGTCAGTTAAGGACCCAGAGGATCCATTGATATTTAGAATACACATATTTGATCCAAATCTGTTGGTTGAAAGTATAGTGTACATTCTGAAATTGGGATTTGATAGAATATGGTTGATTTTTCTCTGGGATACTCATCCACACTTTTATCAATGATCCCTACTGTACACTCTCAACAGGTTCCATCAAGAGAACATCTTTTTGTTCCTTTTGTCTGTATCTTCTCATCTCATCTCATTATCTGTAGCCGCTTTATCCTTCTACAGGGTCGCAGGCAAGCTGGAGCCTATCCCAGCTGACTACGGGTGAAAGGCGGGGTTCACCCTGGACAAGTCGCCAGGCCATCACAGGGCTGACACATAGACACAGACAACCATTCACACTCACATTCACACCTACGCTCAATTTAGAGCCACCAGTTAACCTAACCTGCATGTCTTTGGACTGTGGGGGAAACCGGAGCACCCGGAGGAAACCCACGCGGACACGGGGAGAACATGCAAACTCCGCACAGAAAGGCCCTTGCCAGCCATGGGGCTCGAACCCGGACCTTCTTGCTGTGAGGTGACAGCGCTAACCACTACACCACCGTGCCGCCCTGTCTGTATCTTATCTATTTAAAAAATAATTTAAGGTTCATATTGAGATCTTAAAGATCACTGATGTACCCTTAAAGCTTTACACTAAAATGCAGGGTCAAATGTTTATATTAAAGCTACAGAAAATGTTCTCATGATGGTACCATCCCAGCGACAGGATCATTCATCCAGTCAAAAAAGCCTTTTCTAAGCAAACTTTTTTTTGTAAAAATCTGAAATATTAAGCTTTGACCATGAAACATTTCAGATAAGACTGAGTTTTATCCAAAGTACAGCTGTAAATTATGAAATTGTTTTCATTCATTTATATTCACTAAGAGCTTTATTAAATACATTACTGCTAAAGATGCACCATTATCAGTTTATTATGAACAGTTTTCTCTTATGACCCTAATACACATCTAAATATTTCAAACTGCATCTTTATTTGTCAGCATTTATACAAATAATATTTTAAAAAGAGACTTTAGAGAAACATGGCAGGCTAAAGGCTAGCTCTAGCAACTGTGACACAAACTGCGAACTCTGTAGATAAAACAAAAAATCTACATTACAGTCAAAAACTCCAAAAGTACAGTCAACTGCATTTATAAAATCTCGCTGTAAAATCATAAATTTGTAGCTAAATGACCAAAGCTAGCAGCTCAGCTAAACAAGATATAAGTAAGCTAGCTAGCAACAAGCTAAATACCTAGCTATCAAGCTGTAAAAAGCACAAAATAAATTCCAGCTTTGTTATATGAGTATAGTATAGTTATTATAGTAAACTAATCACTTATGTACATTTATGTAAAAAAGATTAAAATGATGGGTGTTGATATTTGGTTAAGCTAATAGTTCGCTAAGTTAAGCTAATTTGCTAATATGAACAGTTAAGTTAATATTGCTACAGCTGAGAAAAAACAGCTAGCAACCATGATAGCGCTAACAGGCTACGCACATAGCATTAAATACACCAAAATACACTTGTTTTTGTTTTGTTTCTAGTTGTTGCTTTATTTTCCATTGTCTATAAATTATGCTAGTGCTAAAGTACACAGGAAAAGGCTGCAACAAGTACATTAAAAAAACATATTAAATGAAGTGGCAATAACTATATGTACAAGCTAATGCTAATAACTATTAGAAGCTGCTAAATAGTTTTACTATAATTGCTTATTCGTTATTGTGGCTGTGTCAATTAAAAGCAGATTAATCCATTTAATATAAATATTTATTCCTTAAAATCTCTGAATTCTTAACTGTGTGTGGTGTTGTTATATCTGATACAGAAACAGTTTTATGCTCGTCAGCAGTTTCTGTCCTGACTGTAACCTGCTCTCAAACTGTTTTAATGCCTTTAAGCTTTTCATTTCATCGTTTTTGGGTTTAATTGATGAACACAGACGATTTTTGGTCACAGGAAGTGAAAATGAAGCACATTAACACTTCATTTGGCATCCACACCTGAAGTGACCTGGGTTTGTGATTAAACAATAATCCTCACACACTGCTGATAGGAATATGTCGTGTGTAGTGTACAGGCTGATATTTAGAACATAACTGAGGAATTAAACAAATACTTTAGTTAAGTTTTGGATGGGCACCACCTGAACTGATAATCACATCATCAGCTTTTCTTCAGCTAATCAGGCACGATACAGCACCACTCTTGCCGGAGCAGTCGGGGGTTTGGTGCCTTGCTCCAGGGCACTTCAGCCATTCCTGCTGGTCCAAGGAATCAAACCACCGACCTTTTGGTCCCAAAGCTGCTTTTCTAACCATTAGGCCATGGCTTCTTTTGTTAGTTAAAAAAAATTAATTAATTATAAATTCATTAAATTATAACACAGAAAAAAAACCTCACACTCAGTTCCACCAAAAGAGGGGACAGTAACATCATTATAAATATACTGTGTATAGAAATATGCTTGTGTTTTATACTCTGGAGTAAGTTATTGTCAAGATTATCTCATCTCATTACCTGTAGCCACTTTATCCTGTTCTACAGGGTCGCAGGCGAGCTGGATCCTATCCCAGCTGACTACGGGTGAAAGGCGGGGTTCACCCTGGACAAGTCGCCAGGTCATCACAGGGCTGACACATAGATACAGACAACCATTCACACTCACATTCACACCTACGGTCAATTTAGAGTCACCAGTTAACCTAACCTGCATGTCTTTGGACTGTGGGGGAAACCGGAGCACCCGGAGGAAACCCATGCGGACACGGGGAGAACATGCAAACTTTGCACAGAAAGGCCCTCGCCGGCCACGGGGCTCAAACCCAGAACCTTCTTGCTGTGAGGCGACAGCGCTAACAACTACACCACCGTGCCGCCCTTATTATCAAGATTATATAATATTAAATTACAGGAGTGTATTGGCAACCAGGATTAAAATAATAAAATATTAATAAATAAATAAATAAATAAATAAATAAGCTTTTATCATCTGGGCAGTAGCAGAGAAATAAATCTCACAGCTAAAACATCATCAGATTTTCACACAAGTCCTAAAAGTAGATAAAGAGAACCCAGTTAAACAAATGAGACAAAAATATTATACTTGGTCATTTATTTATTGAGGAAAATGATCCAATATTACATATCTGTGAGTGGCAAAAGTGTGTGAACCTCTAGGATTAGCAGTTAATTTGAAGGTGAAATTAGAGTCAGGTGTTTTCAGTCAATGGGATGACAATCAGGTGTGAGTGGGCACCCTGTTTTATTTAAAGAACAGGGATCTATCAAAGTCTGATCTTCACAACACATGTTTGTGGAAGTGTATCATGGCACGAACAAAGGAGATTTCTGAGGACCTCAGAAAAAGCGTTGTTGGTGCTCATCAGGCTGGAAAAGGTTACAAAACCATCTCTAAAGAGTTTGGACTCCACCAATCCACAGTCAGACAGATTGTGTACAAATGGAGGAAATTCAAGACCATTGTTACCCTCCCCAGGAGTGGTCGACCAACAAAGATCACTCCAAGAGCAAGGCGTGTAATAGTCGGCGAGGTCACAAAGGACCCCAGGGTAACTTCTAAGCAACTGAAGGCCTCTCTCACATTGGCTAATGTTAATGTTCATGAGTCCACCATCAGGAGAACACTAAACAACAATGGTGTACATGGCAGGGTTGCAAGGAGAAAGCCACTGCTCTCCAAAAAGAACATTGCTGCTCATCTGCAGTTTGCAAAAGGTCACATGGACAAGCCAGAAAGCTATTGGAAAAATGTTTTGTGGATGGATGAGACCAAAATAGAACTTTTTGGTTTAAATGAGAAGCGTTATGTTTGGAGAAAGGAAAACAATGCATTCCAGAATAAGAACCTTATCCCATCTGTGAAACATGGTGGTGGTAGTATCATGATTTGGGCCTGTTTTGCTGCATCTGGGCCAGGACAGCTTGCCATCATTGATGGAACAATGAATTCTGAATTATACCAGTGAATTCTAAAGGAAAATGTCAGGACATCTGTCCATGAACTGAATCTCAAGAGAAGGTAGGTCATGCAGCAAGACGACGACCCTAAGCACACAAGTCGTTCTACCAAAGAATGGTTAAAGAAGAATAAAGTTAATGTTTTAGAATGTCCAAGTCAAAGTCCTGACCTTAATCCAATGGAAATGTTGTGGAAGGACCTGAAGCGAGCAGTTCATGTGAGGAAACCTACCAACATCCCAGAGTTGAAGCTGTTCTGTAAGGAGGAACGGGCTAAAATTCCTCCAAGCTGGTGTGCAGGACTGATCAACAGTTACCGCAAACGTTTAGTTGCAGTTATTGCTGCACAATGGGGTCACACCAGATACTGAAAGCAAAGGTTCACATACTTTTGCCACTCACAGATATGTAATATTGGCTCATTTTCCTCAATAAATAAATGACCAAGTACAACCCCGATTCCAAAAAAGTTGGGACAAAGTACAAATTGTAAATAAAAACGGAATGCAATAATTTACAAATCTCAAAAACTGATATTGTATTCACAATAGAACATAGACAACATATCAAATGTCAAAAGTGAGACATTTTGAAATGTCATGCCAAATATTGTCTCATTTGAAATTTCATGACAGCAACACATCTCAAAAACGTTGGGACAGGGGCAATAAGAGGCTGGAAAAGTTAAAAGTACAAAAAAGGAACAGCTGGAGGACCAAATTGCAACTCATTAGGTCAATTGGCAATAGGTGATTAACATGACTGGGTATAAAAAGAGCATCTTGGAGTGGCAGCGGCTCTCAGAAGTAAAGATGAGAAGAGGATCACCAATCCCCCTAATTCTGTGCCGACAAATAGTGGAGCAATATCAGAAAGGAGTTCGACAGTGTAAAATTGCAAAGAGTTTGAACATATCATCTACAGTACATAATATCATCAAAAGATTGAGAATCTGGAAGAATCTCTGTGCATAAGGGTCAAGGCCGGAAAACCATACTGGGTGCCCGTGATCTTCGAGCCCTTAGATGGCACTGCATCACATACAGGCATGCTTCTGTATTGGAAATCACAAAATGGGCTCAGGAATATTTCCAGAGAACATTATCTGTGAACACAATTCACCGTGCCATCCGCCATTGCCAGCTAAAACTCTATAGTTCAAAGAAGAAGCCGTATCTAAACACGATCCAGAAGCGCAGACGTCTTCTCTGGGCCAAGGCTCATTTAAAATGGACTGTGGCAAAGTGGAAAACTGTTCTGTGGTCAGACGAATCAAAATTTGAAGTTCTTTATGGAAATCAGGGACGCCGTGTCATTCGGACTAAAGAGGAGAAGGACGACCCGAGTTGTTATCAGCGCTCAGTTCAGAAGCCTGCATCTCTGATGGTATGGGGTTGCATTAGTGTGTGTGGCATGGGCAGCTTACACATCTGGAAAGACACCATCAATGCTGAAAGGTATATCCAGGTTCTAGAGCAACATATGCTCCCATCCAGACGACGTCTCTTTCAGGGAAGACCTTGCATTTTCCAACATGACAATGCCAAACCACATACTGCATCAATTACAGCATCATGGCTGCGTAGAAGAAGGGTCCGGGTACTGAACTGGCCAGCCTGCAGTCCAGATCTTTCACCCATAGAAAACATTTGGCGCATCATAAAACGGAAGATACGACAAAAAAGACCTAAGACAGTTGAGCAACTAGAATCCTACATTAGACAAGAATGGGTTAACATTCCTCTCCCTAAACTTGAGCAACTTGTCTCCTCAGTCCCCAGACGTTTACAGACTGTTGTAAAGAGAAAAGGGGATGTCTCACAGTGGGAAACATGGCCTTGTCCCAACTTTTTTGAGATGTGGTGTTGTCATGAAATTTAAAATCACCTAATTTTTCTCTTTAAATGATACATTTTCTCAGTTTAAACATTTGATATGTCATCTATGTTCTATTCTGAATAAAATATGGAATTTTGAAACTTCCACGTCATTGCATTCAGTTTTTATTTACAATTTGTACTTTGTCCCAACTTTTTTGGAATCAGGGTTGTTTAATATTTTTGTCTCATTTGTTTAACTGGGTTCTCTTTATCTACTTTTAGGACTTGTGTGAAAATCTGATGATGTTTTAGGTCATATTTATGCAGACATATAGAAAATTCTAAAGGGTTCACAAACTTTCAAGCACCACTGTGTGTATATATATATATATATATATATATATATATATATATATATATATATATATATATATATATATATATTCGCTGCCTACAATCAGAGTTCCTGATGAGTTTATGAGCAAAACATTCACAAGAGCACAAAATCCCCCTGAATAGAATAATAATATTACAGCACCATGAATGAACCATCGAATTGTGTCGTGTCGTGTTTTTCACCTCAATAAATCACTACGTTGTCTTGTGACAGTGAGACCGATAATGAGATTCACATCGCAGTTACGATACATATTTATTCCTTTCTTTTATGCCGCATGCCCTGCACCAGAAACAACAACACCACATTTATTATGGTGTGAGTCTGCTGGGTTGCCTGGGGGACAGCAGTGAAGCAGCGCTTTCACTTTACACCACTACTGTAGAGTTACCATCCAATATCACACTCCATACGTCATACAGCTGCTTGGTTTCATCTGTCATGTCCATGTGCATTGGAGCTTGGCACACAGCCGCAGATTGTAAAGTGTCACACACAACATTAGGACTAATCCCCATGCACCTGTTCCTGATTAGAGCTCAATCACAGCACAGACATTTATATAAGGACTCTCAGTAACACAGACTTTGTGAAAGCCTTGTATTTGTGTCTCTTTTCTGGTTTTGACCCTGTTTGTGTTTTTGGACTATGTGTATTGTATCCCTCTGATATCCTGTCTGTGCCTCACTCCACCACTGCCTGGTTTTCCACTTGGCCCTTGTCTCCATTTTGGATCTGTTTGCTCACGTGTTTTCAATAAAACTCTTCCTGCGATTACGTCCGTCTATCGCCCTTACACGACACAAACTGTCAACTGTCCAACAAGCGAATGGACTAATAAAACTGTTTTAACTCATTTTATATGAAACTGTCGTGAATATTTTCTGTAAAATGTGTTAGTAAATAAATAATCCCATGTTATTTTTTTCAAAACAAATTAAAAATAAGTGCTGGATTAAAAACCCATCTGTCTCATGGAAATAAAGATACAAATTTCCTTGTCTGGTGGTCAGGTGTTTATGAGATATGTTGCCTTGTGCTTTCAGTCAGGTTCCCTGTGGTGGGACACGGACATCGTTCATCATTCGTATGGACGTTGTATGGTCAAAAGCCATCAAAAATCAGGTTGATGGTTGACTATATGTAATGGAAACTTCCAACACTTCAGAATGCTTAGCAGTTGTCTTTTCAGTTATTTATTATCGTAGATCATATAAAACAGAGATATAAAATAGGAAAAGGAAAGAAGAAGAAGAAGGCACCACCTCAGGTGATGCCCAGAGTGCGCACTCTGAGTTGTGTCTTAGTGGCTGTTATCTATTATACTCCAAAGGCATTCGCCTACTGTTCATGTCTGTACGCGATTGGCTCGAGGCTTGGCCTTGAAGTTAGACATCGGCTCTTTATTAAAGCAGACAAACCGGTGTGCTCTAATTAAGCGCCGCGGATGCATGGTCAGGCATAAACAAGGCAGTGTGCTTATCACCAGCCGTTGAGCCAAGGACACAGAAACACAGAGAATTGGAATGTTCATTCACTAAATTTCCTTCACATTTCCCCCCTTTTTATCCTACAGGATAATAATTGCTAAAAGAAAGAAATGTACACAATTTCAGTGGTAAGAGTTCCCAGAGAGATTCAACTTAACACGTCATTGAGTGTACAGGGATAATGCTAAGGCTGTTTTGTAAGACATAGACATCTTAAGTTAATGCTAGCAAGCTATATGCATAGATCAGGAAACAATAGAACAGAAAAACAACCACAAATGAGAGTGTTTTAAGCCAGGGCTAATTTCATATCAGCTGCGCTGACGTCGTCAAACTGTGGGTTATAGTCTTCGTGTGGGTTTGGAGGCCAGTCAGGCAAGTCGTCTGGGCCTATTTTCACCATCTGGTAACCAATATTTGTCAGCTGTCTCTGAAACACAGACGTACAACATTGACAGAAAACAGGGAGTAAACATAGCATCACAATCACTAAGCCCAGGACCGGTATGGTGAATGGAATCAGAGTCTTCCATCCACTGAACCAACACCACCAAATGTCTTCAACTCTATGTCAGCCTGGGTTCCCTGTATCGACCACCACATGAATCCTCCCATGAGCCCCAGCAGGATCAGGATGCTCAGGCCCGCGACTGGACCTAGTTTATAATGATTTATCCCCTTCATCTTATGTTAACTATGTCTCCGAGTTAACCTTTGCCCTTCTTGACGTGTATTGGTGCTCAGAGGGTGGGCACGCCCTATCAGCCCTCGTCCCACCTCACCGGGGCTTGGAGGAAATTCGAAACCCTAAGACTTATCTATCAGCTAGACACTAAAATACTCTTCCCTATTGAGGGTGCATGCGTGATTGATGTGATACTCGCACTGTTCCATGCAGTGGTGCCTTTCTTCCTCACGCGCTTTAGTCAGCGTCCGGGTCACTTAGGCCTTCCTTTTCCTCCTGCTCAGTCAGTTCAGGAACCCTCCTGCAGTGGCTAGCATGGATCCACGTCACTCTGCCTGTGACCTTCATTGCCATTGGGGTCGTGAGCAGGACCTGGAATGGGCTATTCCACCGTGGCTTGTTCCACTTGGTTCGTCGGAAGTCCTTCACCACTATCCAATCCCCTGGTTGTAGATTGTGCAGAGGTCCCTCAGCGGGCTTGGGAAGTGCTTCTTTTACCTGTTTGTGGATAGATTTCAAAGCAGAGGACAGCATTGCACAGTAATTCAACATTGCATCATCACACAGTGTGGTGTCCGGCAGTATTCCTTGGGCTGGCCCTATCCCCATGTTGGGTACTCATCCAAACTGAATTTCAAATGGGCTTAACCCATGTTTAGGCCTAGTTTGCATCCTCATTTGTGTGAGTACTACAGGGAGGACCTTTGTCCATCCTAGCCCTGTTTCTGCACAAGCTTTGCTTAGTTTATTTTTAAGGGACCCCTCTCCACTGCTCCCACACTGGCAGGATGGTAGGCACAATGTTGTTTCAGGTCTATCCCTAGGAATGCTCCTATTTTCTTTAGGGCTGCATTAACAAAGGGCATTCCATTGTTACTTAAGATTTTGCTAGGTACAGTATACCCCACCTAGGAATTATGTCTCTCAGGAGTGCTTTGACTACTGCCTCTGAGTCTTGTTTAGCTGTGGGGAATACTTCAACCCATTTTGAAAACATGTCAACTATTACCAGGCAGTACTTTTTTCCCCTCACTAGGTGTCAGTTCAATGAAGTCCATTTGGAGATGATCAAATGGTTTGTCTGGTATTGGGTGTGCTGCTTGAGTTAGTTTGATACCTTGACCTGCATTATGTTGTGCACATATCAAGCATTGTTTACAAAATTTCGCAGCATAGTTTGAAAACCCCTCTGTGAACCATCTCTTTGTTACTTCTGCTACCATCTCCCCTTTTGACACATGGGTGAGCCCATGTGCCAATTTTGCATAGAAAGGGAACATGTGTTTTGGTAGACAGGGATGGCCCGAGGGACAAACCCAGACCGAGTTTGCAAAGATACAGCCGGCCTGTTTCCAAACTCATCTCTTGTCCTGGGTAGCAGTGCTCTGAAGGTCCGCTAGCTGTAAACAGGGGGTAGAAACCTGAGGAAAAGCAAGGTTAGAGGGTGAACTGGAAGCTGAGGCTGCACACTTAGCTGCCGCGTCCGCCCTGGCATTTCCTTGAGACACAAGATCAGTATTGTTAGTATGGGCAGCACACTTACACACAGCAATTGCTCTAAGGAGTAGAATAGCATCCAACAACTCAGAGACCAGTTTATGATGTGCAATGGGAGATCCTGTGCTAGTGAGAAAATTTCTGTGTTTCCAAATGGTGCCAAAATCGTGCACAATGCCAAATGCATACCTGCTGTCTGTAAAAATATTGACAGATTGCCCTGCAGCCAACTTGCATGCCTCGATAAGGGCACAGAGCTTTGCAGCCTACGCCGACAGGTTTGAGGGCAGACATGACGCCTTGAGGACCTTGTGATCTGAGACTACAGCAAAACCTACTTTGTTCTTTCCCGTCTCTGGGTCTTTGGAGGCTGAACCATCCACATAGAGGACCATGTCTGGATTTTTCAAAGGGTCGCTCTTTAAGTCTGCCCTGGGGGAACAAAAATCGTTAGTGAGAGCGACACAATCATATGGCTCTCCATCGTCCTCTGTAGGGAGAAGAGAGGTAGGATTCAGAACAGAATAATGTTTCACAATGATGTTTGGCATATCAAGTATGACAGTGTTATACTTTAACCATCTCTGTGCTGACAAATGTGACATCTTTTTTCTCCAACAGAAGCAGGGAGACAGCATGTGGGACCAGAAGGGTGAGGTTAGAATACCCCACAATATTTCTGGAAGCAGTTACTGCCTTTTCAGCCGCAGCAACTGCACACAGGCAAACAGGAAGTCTAGCCGCCACTGGGTCCAATTTGCTGGAGAAGTAGGCTATGGGTCGTAATCTATCTCCGTGCTTCTGCAAAAGAACAGAGGTCATGAAACCCTTCTTTTCATCTACAGTTTGAACAAATGGTTTATTGGGGTCAGGCAATCCCAGAGTGGGTGTGGTCTGCAGAGCACTCTTTAGGGACGTCAGGCGCGCGCGGAACAACCGCAGCATTGACTGCTTGCAGATCTTAGACAAACCTCCACTCATTGGGCTGGGACAGTTTTCTTGCCTTCTTAACTGGGAAAATAGGAGTGTGCACTGGAGAGTCCAGGCAAGGGACAATTACACCTGCCTTCAGTGACGAATCAAAGACCGGTCTTATACCTGTGATTGCTTCTGGTTTGAGTGGGTACTGGGTCTGTCTAGGCCTGAAATCTGATTTGGGGGTGATCACCACTGGTTCAGCATTCTTTATTAGGCCTACATCATGTTTACCCTTCGCCTAGACGGAATTTGGAACTCCCGCCAATTTGGGGTGCACCTCTGCTGGAGTTATGGCTGTGGAAACAGAGACAAACAGGCCACTATGGCTGGGGTCCCTAGGACCTTGGTCATCAGTAGCTAATATTACACTGCGCTCAACATGCACACACATAGCATGACTTTGTTGGTAGACCCCAAGTTTTTGGCAAAACAACACACTAGGGTCCTCTGTTTGGGACCATTCATTGCCATTGGCTGCACACTTCTTGACCCATTTCCCCATGTCTTTCCAATGGGCGGCTTGTGGCTTTGCTAATGAGACATGGGATATGGAATTAACGATGTCAAAGAAATCATGCTGGCAGCAGTCGACCTCAGAGTCCTCTGACATGAGGCCACGCATAACATGTTTGAGAACACTGCGATGAACATTGATGCAGCTGTTCGGACAACGAGTAAGATGGACCTGCACAGCGCAATAATGTTTAGACCAATATGTAGTTTTGAGGGTCAATCTTTCACATGTGTGAGGGTCTGCAAACCAAGTCTTTTCAAACTCTACATCTTGCCCTTAGTGAACATGTGCTGTGCAATGCAAATCTTCCTCTTTCATATAATCTGTGTCAACTGATGAAGTGTTCAAGTGTGCGAGCTGTACAAGGTGTTTGGGAGTTTGTGTGAGTTGATCTGAGCAGAGCCGCCAGACATACACATACAGGGGGCTTCCAAACCCATACTTCACACCGCACATTTCACTTACTTCAATAGTTAGTCCATCTGGAGTGGATGTGAGATTTACTCCTAATTTGCACATTAAATCGCATGCTAACAAATTTACTGGACATGTATGTGAGATGAGGAATGAGTGGGACGTAACTATTCCTCCCTCGCTTTTACACAGGAGGTTGACTGAGGAAGTTTCGGTTACAGGTCGTCCTGAGATGCCCATCGTCTGAATAGAATTTGTGCTGAGCGGTGGGTCTACTGGAAGTACCCCATGTTGTATGACTGAGTGTCTCACTCCAGAATCTACTAAAAAAGTCAACACATGCCCACATACAGTAAGGGGCATACAAGGGAGTTTAGAGAAGGGAGTAGTTGTGTATTTTAACAAACTTAATGCAACTTCAGGTGTATCAGTTTGGACTGGTGTATCGGGTGTTTCTGTGTAGTCTTGCTGTTGCATGCAGGTGCTGCTACTAATGTGTTTAATGTTATGTGAATGTTCCTGTCTATGTGTATGTGTATCGTCAGGTGTGTGTGTGTTACCTCCCCTGTTCTCTGTGCGGGGCCCATTCCCGGAGTCCGCCCGTCAGTCTGCTTTGCTGTACTCCTCACGGGGCCTCTGGCTGCTACTATGGAGACAATCTCGACCAATGTGTCCCTTCTGATTGCAGTGGTAGCAGGTTGCACCTTTTATCCAGGATGGGTCACCCTGGGTCATCCTGCCTCGGCCCCTACCTCAACCTCTTCCTCTAGGTCCAGGCTGAGCAGTCTGGAGAAGAGTGAGAGTGGTGGCGTGTAGGTCATGGTCTCTTTTTGTTGACTTTGTCTTCTCCTTCTCTTTCAGCAGCCTTTCTATGTGCACAGCGTACTGTTCGATCTTAGTGAGGCTCAGGAGTGCCCTCCACTGCAGCCAGGGTCACGGGCCTGGTCAGGCCACTGTGTTTCTCGTGCGCGGCAGTGAGACGAGTGAGAAACGCTGACACCACTTCACCATCTTCTTGCTTACACATACTGATCTTAGTCATGTCTATGTTCAAGGGAAAAGCTTCGATCAGACGAGCACAGAGAGCAGTGAGGGTATTTCTATACTCACTATTGCCATCCACTGGTCAGCTTCTGGCCGCTCTCTGGAAACCTTGCTCCAATCTATACCCATTTTGGTCACAAGCAAGTGGCGAAGTTCATGGGTGGTCGGCCAGAATTCTCTGCAAAATATCAACAGCTCATTACCAAATCTCTTCCCTCCTACCTCTCTCACATTGGGAAGGGAAGCCATGCACTCCTTCATGTCAGCTGTCGTCCAGGGTCTGTGGACTAGAAGCATGCTGTCAGCTCCAGCCACTTCCACCATTGGAAGATGAAGGACTTCAGACTTTAGGTTACGGCCTTGTGGACCCACTGGTGAGCATGTGGTCAGGTCCAGGAGGGTGTCTCTTTCGTCGCCATATGCAAAACCGGATCTCGTGTGTGACGGAGAAGCGAGGGGAGGCGCCTGATGCTGGAGGCGGCTGGTAGGCTGGGAGAGATTCCAGAGGCTCAGTTTTTTTTTTTTGCTTTGTCTTGACTTCTCCCCCTTTCTGTGGGTGAGGCGCTTGTGGGAGTGATGCTCTGCCTTGCTGAGGAGGCAGTGTGTGTCAGGGTGGTGGGGCAGACTCCAGGTCAGGGTCCATCTGAAATTTCAAACACTGAGAAGAGGGTGAGAGCCCTGCCTGTCGTTTCTCTCTTTTGTCCTCTCTCTTAAGTGTTTCTTCTTTCCATGCAGAAAACACCCTCCAGTCCCCTAGGAACTTAACATTATCTGCAGATTCTTCTTTTTCCTTCCCTTTCAACTTTTCTTCTAACTGTTCTATCTGCCTGGGACTAAAACTGCCCTTCTCAGGGAATCCTAAGTCCTTTACCCATATGTCAAACTGTGCCAAATAATCCTCGCCATACAAGGTTTTCATAAACTGGATGCTTGGGCTGTCATAGGAACACCCAATTCTTATTATAGCACATGTAGCCTCAGGCTTAATTGCTTTTTTCTTTTCTTTCCCTAACTTGCTGTTTCTGTTCCCCATTGTACCCTGTTATATCAATAGGTTATGACAACAATGGCTGAGTTTCTTTATCAGGATCACAAGAAGAACAGGTTGGACTATGTCCAAAAATGCGACACAATAATCCTTTAGGTATGTTCTTATTAGTAACAATTTATCTGACATTTACCTTAAGCTAAAAGTAGGTATCATTTAGCACAACAACCTCAAAGACAACTCATGCATGTGTACAAGATCTATTTCTCTATTTCAGAATTTGGAGGAGGACAGTACTCTGTTAATTCATCAATATTTTGCGTGCACACCGGTGTGTCTTGGCAACTTCATGATTGAACCTCTCTATCCCGTTCCTACGACGGGCCAGTTGTTCACAGAGAACAAAGGGAGCAAGATTCAATTCTTTCCCAGTTACAAATCGCTGAATGTGAATCCGTCGAAACACATCCCCTTACTTCACTCTCTCAAGTAGGTGAGCCGTTACCCAGTTGTCACTTAGGCGGATATTTCTCTTACACAACCCAATAAACTACTCACGGTTTATTGTCTCAAAATTGTGTGTAGGTATCATGCCGCCATCTTGTGTCAGAACTACAATTCCCAGGCAACTTCCGTGTGACCTATGTCACACGTGGGTGGGATCATCTACGTCAGTCTGCCATGCGCACATAAAACAATGGGACAACGCTTCCATCTTTGTCTCTCGCGGCCGGATTCCGATGAGTCTAGACGCATAAAGAGACGCTCTCAAACCCGAAGACACTTCTTTCTTGCAAGATCCATCACTCAGCGTGATTTTCTTTCTTACCCTTGGCAAAGGTAAACTCTAGAGTCGCGCGATCTTTAAACTCAACCTGAGTTACAACCGGTTTACTTGTATTAGAAGTGACGTCACGACTGCAGCCCAGGCAGTTAAAAGTTAAGAAGCGATTGAATCCTTTTTAACTCAAAAGCGCTGTGCATCTTATTCTGATCAGAGACTTTTCCTCACGAACGCTGAGGTTCGGACCAAGAATCCTTTGCTTTCCACGGGAACCACCCAAGTGCTCCGCTGGACCCGAAAGTTTTCTACGCCTCCATCACGAGCGGCTCACGTGCTCCCATGGCGAGGCCCGAAACTACACCGGCGAATAGTTCTTCATATCTTGCTAAAGGCAGGATTAAGTAAGATTTTGGCATTTGGGCATAATTAGGATAGTCTTAGGAATTTGCTTTTATTTGAAATAGTGTGAATTTAAACCCATGTTTATCTGTTACACTGTTAGACACGCAGCGTGTTGATTTATTTTGGTTCTAGGTTCTCTCAATTGTTTAATAGATAGGCTGCGCATGCTTCTCTCTCTTTTATTCTTACTAACATTTTAATTTCATTATCATACATCTTGATCTCATCAAGATTTCAGTGGATTCAGTATGGTTGAGCTAGTGGGTTAGCTACAGCTTCCCTTTGTCTTTAGCAACACGTGCTCAGTAGGCCTCACCAGGCCTAACAAACACACTTTAGCTAGGCCATAGGGCCTTTCACAAACACACACTAGCAACACAAGGCTAATCTAGGCCTCCACCACGTGTAGTTAGCTACACGAGGCTAAACACATGGTCAAATCCTTCTCTCTCTCTGTCTCTCTCTCACACACACACACACACACAAGCACACGTTAGCAACAGAGCTAATCCTTTGTTCTACTTGGATAACATTCCTTTGTTTTAGCTAGCAACAAGCTAGGCCATACACACACACCACACATGTATATACACACCTCACTGCTTGTATATATTGATTTATTATTTTTATCTTTGTTATAATAAATTCATTTATTAAACAAACTGTGTTTATTTGTGTGAACGATATATGAAGTCCCCAATCTTCTCAAAGAATTCAAAAGGTGCATATAAGTTATGTAATATGGTAAGTGATCGTAATAATTTGGAAATATACCATAATCTAGCTGTTTGGTAATTCATCCAGGATTAATGGTATGATTCACTAAATGATTCATTGAACGATTCACTAAATGATTCATTGAACGATTCACTAAATGATTCACTAAACGATTCATTGAACGATTCACTAAACGATTCATTGAACGATTCACTAAATGATTCACTGAATGATTCACTTCAAATGAGACTGATTCTATGGTATGATTCAATTCAAATGAGTCAAAGTAAACAATTCAATGGGATTGATTCATTTTAATTATTAACCTTCAAATTTAATGAGACTGATTTAATGAGATTGATCACTTAATTTCAATAATTAACTGATTGCACCCACAGTTAAATTGGTGCCCCGTGTGAGGAGGATTGGTTTGTTGACTTCTGGAATATTGTTCAACAACAAATAAACTATCAGTTTAATTCAGCAACTGCCAAGGTATAACACAGGTGACTTTAATGGTGAATCATTAACAGTGTGTTAATCACAGAACTGAAATTCAGCTGTTAACCACAGTTAGCTGATAAACTGGTTTAATTGATTAGTACATTAGAGTAATGTCTAATCCAGGTACTTAATGTTATTAATAATAATCACTATTGTTAACTAATATTATTAATTGAGCTAATTAATACAAGTGAAACATTAGTGAAAAACAAAGTAGCTAAGAAACCACAAATCAATTATTTAGCAACTTGGATTAAATTAAATTCTAACCTAATCAACACCTAGTATTAATTTCCTTTAAGTTAATTAATACATTTCGAACAGAATGTCGAATCCCCCATCAAGTGAGTCAGAAGGGCCCCTCCTCTCTCTTTTCGACGTTGTAGGCGATTTAGGCCAAGTCCCGGAGGATAGGAGAAATTACTTCTGCGATCTGGACCAAAAGGCTCGCTTTGATGAAATACACATAGCCGTTAGGGAACTTAAGGAGCGTACTATGACTCTCCCAGAAGGGCTACCCAAATTGTTCATGATATACTATAAGGAAATGGAACATGTGTGTATGACCCTCGAACAAGAGAAAAGAACACTAAAACGACAACTGGCCGAACCTCAAAGGAGAGCAGAAAGCGCGGAGAGTAGCCTCGTGGGCCTGAGAGCCACACAAGATGAACTAAAGCGCAAAATAGAATGCCTCAGAGAAGAAGTGACGCAAGCACGTCGCTCAGATGAGGGATCGGCCAAACCCTCCCAAGAACAGAGTTCCGCTCTGGAGGAGGAAGAACCTGAGCTTAGAATGGTAGATCAGACACCGCACTCAAGCTCAACTCGCATGAAAGCCGTGCGATCGCCACCTCGTGGTGCTGGGAGTTTTTACTTTACTCCCCACTACACCCCCTCGCGCTTCAATATCGCTGCAGCCTCTAGCACGCAGAAAACACCGCGCTACGTACCCTCAGACTCCTCTGACGGAGAGGTCGCCTACAAGCCGAAACGCAGACATAGGCGATATGAGAGCAGCTCAAATAGCAAAGACAGCGAGAACCCCTACAGGTCAAAATCAAAACGCCTCGTCACAGAACGCAAAACTAGGATCCGCCAAATCGACGTCCTTGCGAAAGACATAGAGCGTTTTGAGCCGGAAAATCATAGACACCGAAGCGTTAATGATTATTTCCGGGAAATTGAACGTAGCCTCCTGGACCTGCCAGAGGCTACGTCGCATGAAAAGGCCAGACTAGTCTGGAAAACTTTAGGTAGCGGCGTACGAGCATTCGTTGAGACCCTACCACAGTCAGTCCTCGACAACTACAAGAAAATACGTGAGTACTTGAAAGAGGAATACTTGTTGTACGAGGACGAGACTGCTGCGACGATGGGTGCCATTCTAATCAGACAGAAACGAAGCGAACACCCTCGCGAGTACTACCGTCAGCTCCGCGCGGCATACTTTCAGGGCAGAAGCGAGCCCGGGCTAGAGGAAGATCACAACTTCAAGTCCCTCTTCCTCCATAACCTTCACCCGTGCATCCGTAACCAAGTAACACTCGCGTGTCGCCAGCGCCCCCATACTATGAGAGAAATGCGTCGCACCACACAACTAACGTGGGAGACGTTCGTCCGACCCATGGACCGCCACGAGGACGATCCCAGAGTCCTCGGCCTATATGAGCAGGAAGGTCAGTCCTTAGGCCTAGAAGGGGGTGAAGCCCCAAACCGCGGACCGCCTTTGGCGAACCCAAACCCCGGCCACCAGACGTCGAGTCAACCCAAAGGTAACTGGAAAGGCCGACAAGCTGGAGCCAAGGGGGAACAGGGCCCCAACGCCCAAGGGCAAGGTAACCGCGAACCTGGCAGTCACGGCCCTAAATCTCAGAATAGCGGACAGTCAGGGCCCCATCGCAACTCCTCTCGAAGGGAGCAGAGCCCTAAGCCAGCTACCGCTAAACAAGCCAACCAAGAGCCGCTTGGGATGGCAGAACTGAGGGCCAAACTAGCACAGATTAAACAAGCCAACCAAGAGCCGCTTGGGATGGCAGAACTGAGGGCCGACCTAGCACAGATTAAACAACTGCTGAGCAATAAGAAAAGGAAGGGTAAGCCGAGCAAGGACAGGGACAAACCGTCAGCATGACTAGGCCGGGACCCATCCCCACCACCACCACGTGTCTACCTCGTGGGGTGGGGAAAGGACCCCTGCCCAATAGGCAGCGATGAGTTGAAACCACCCCCTCCGGTAGTGGAGCCTGACCCGCAGGATGCACCCCTGACGCAGTTTCTTGGAGATTTGGTTAGGAAAGGCAACGCCAAGCGTATCTATACCCCAGTGGTGGCAGAAGGCAACATTTCCCTCCAAGCTCTCTTGGATACCGGGTCGGAAATCACCCTGATGTGTTCCAAAGTCTTCGCAGAGGTTTCAGACACACGGCTCTCACAAGGCGACCCAATCCCAACCAAGCCCTGTGACATAAACGTAGTCAGCTTCACACAAAACAAAACCCCACAGTCGTTGGATCCCACAAAATATGCACGAACCCGTTGCGACGAGATTAGTGCGAACACCGATCAACCGAGCGCCACGCGAGATCAAATTTCCGATGAACTTCAGTTCATGTCTTTGCACACCGAGTCCGGTGTTGAAACACCCGACATCGCGATTCCCCCTAGTGGCAAAAATCTCCCTCTATCCATCGACACAGACACCCATTTCACTGCTGGTGTAATGGCTGCGCTGTGGAACATGTTAGGCGTCGAGGCGAAATTCCATATCGCATACCACCCTCAATTCTCTGGTCAGGCTGAACGAGCCATTCAAAGCATTGTGAGCATGCTGCGAAAGTATATCACAAACCATGGTAAAATTTGGGACGTGAAACTTCCCTTGGTGCTAAGGGCCATTTGGTCCACCCCTCATTGCGCCACTGAAGTCACACCCTTTGGGATGATGACTGGGCGAGAGTCAGTTCTTCCCCCGCATCTCCTATACAAACCAGAGGCCATGAGCGTCGCGATTGCATACACCGCACATCAACATGTCGCCGACCTACGACGCCACCTACAGTCAACCTTTACAGGTGCCCAAAAGAATCTCGATTCGAGAGTAGAAGGACACAAAGCCTACTACGCCCAAATCTCAGAGAAGTTCCTACCACCCTGGTTGAGACCTTTCGATCGTAGGAAAACCGTTCCCCGTCGCGTATCGCATTAGGACATCTAGGCCTAATCAAACGCTTTCATATCGATTTCCATGATAATCGAATCAAACCTTTTGAACAGTCCTCACTCCAAAAGGGGGTGGACGACAGCTAGACCCATCCTGTCCACCTAGCTTGTACGCATCACTCAACCATAAGCGTACACTAACATTCCCGGTCAGACTTCACCAACCCAATGAAGTAATAACCCTTCAGTATAACATGGTAGATAAAATACTAAAATCCACTATTATTACTAGTGTGTATTCATCGCAAATACACCTGGCATATAGTCTTGGCAGTGCTATCCTCATTTTTGTGAATTCACAAGACTTAGAGATGTGCACCTCCACTAAAGACATCCACTGGGTCTGCCCAGGCAACCCATACATAATATATTGCCAAGCTAGATAAAATGGTCTGTGTCCCTGACAGCTTTAGCCGCAGTAGCGCACGCTCTCTGACCAGACCACCCACTGCTATTACCAAACACAGAAGATTTCTAGAAGATTAGGTTTGCCAACCCAAACACTAATACTTCTTTCCTTCCTTCATTTCTTCTCTTTTTCTTTTTTTTATGCATAAGAAATTAAACACTACATGTTTCATGTTCAATGTTTAATGTTTTTTTTTTTTTTTATGTGGTTTTGATCTAGTTAGTTAGTGATTATATGCCCAAAATGCCTCTGTCTCCAACTGTCTTACTGGAACTCACAAGTTTACACAGTCTTCACAGGACACCATGGACTGTACAGAGCAAGGCTACCTCAAGGACTACGGACACGGCGATGATACGATACAGTGATCTCAGTGCTACGACTCCGTCATACCCCTGAGACCAAAAGGGGGACTGTAGGTATCATGCCGCCATCTTGTGTCAGAACTACAATTCCCAGGCAACTTCCGTGTGACCTATGTCACACGTGGGCGGGATCATCTACGTCAGTCCGCCATGCGCACATAAAACAATGGGACAACGCTTCCATCTTTGTCTCTCGCGTCCGGTTTTCAAGGGAGCTAGACGCACAAGAGATGCTCTCCACCCAAAAAGACGTCTTCTTTCTTGCAAGATCCATCACTCAGCGCGATTTTCTTTCTTACCCATGGCAAAGGTAAACTCTAGAGTCGCGCGATCTTTAAACTCAATCTGAGTTACAACCGGTTTACTTGTATTAGAAGTGACGTCACGACTGCAGCCCAGGCAGTTAAAAGTTAAGAAGCGATTGAATCCTTTTTAACTCAAAAGCGCTGTGCATCTTATTCTGATCAGAGACTTTTCCTCACGAATGCTGAGGTTCGGACCAAGAATCCTCTGCTTTCCACGGGAACCACCCAAGTGCTCCGCTGGACCCGAAAGTTTTCTACACCTCCATCACGAGCGGCTCACGTGCTCCCACGGCGAGGCCCGAAACTACACCGGCGAATAGTTCTTCATATCTTGCTAAAGGCAGGATTAAGTAAGATTTTGGCATTTGGGCATAATTAGGATAGTCTTAGGAATTTGCTTTTATTTGAAATAGTGTGAATTTAAACCCATGTTTATCTGTTACACTGTTAGACACGCAGCGTGTTGATTTATTTTGGTTCTAGGTTCTCTCAATTGTTTAATAGATAGGCTGCGCATGCTTCTCTCTCTTTTATTCTTACTAACATTTTAATTTCATTATCATACATCTTGATCTCATCAAGATTTCAGTGGATTCAGTATGGTTGAGCTAGTGGGTTAGCTACAGCTTCCCTTTGTCTTTAGCAACACGTGCTCAGTAGGCCTCACCAGGCCTAACAAACACACTTTAGCTAGGCCATAGGGCCTTTCACAAACACACACTAGCAACACAAGGCTAATCTAGGCCTCCACCACGTGTAGTTAGCTACACGAGGCTAAACACATGGTCAAATCCTTCTCTCTCTCTCTCTCTCTCACACACACACACACACACACACACAAGCACACGTTAGCAACAGAGCTAATCCTTTGTTCTACTTGGATAACATTCCTTTGTTTTAGCTAGCAACAAGCTAGGCCATACACACACACCACACATGTATATACACACCTCACTGCTTGTATATATTGATTTATTATTTTTATCTTTGTTATAATAAATTCATTTATTAAACAAACTGTGTTTATTTGTGTGAACGATATATGAAGTCCCCAATCTTCTCAAAGAATTCAAAAGGTGCATATAAGTTATGTAATATGGTAAGTGATCGTAATAATTTGGAAATATACCATAATCTAGCTGTTTGGTAATTCATCCAGGATTAATGGTATGATTCACTAAATGATTCATTGAACGATTCACTAAATGATTCATTGAACGATTCACTAAATGATTCACTAAACAATTCATTGAATGGTTCACTAAATGATTCACTGAATGATTCACTTCAAATGAGACTGATTCTATGGTATGATTCAATTCAAATGAGTCAAAGTAAACGATTCAATGGGATTGATTCATTTTAATTATTAACCTTCAAATTTAATGAGACTGATTTAATGAGATTGATCACTTAATTTCAATAATTAACTGATTGCACCCACATGTGTTTTATCCTTTTCTGCAAACATATTGATGGTACCACAGCTTAGCAGTCCTCCTTGACTACAACAAATTTCTGTCCATTTCTTATATCAGGATTAAATACTGTTTCCACTAATTTCTTTACACAAGAATGCAAAGTTATCACTTACTGGTTCGGTGAGCCCTGACGGTCTGGTCTCTTGTGCGAGTTCTCAGCTCCGCACTGTGGTCTTGGGAGTGTCCCGTTGTCTGAGGATCTGATGCGTAGGGCCCACCCATGGACGCCAAATTGTAATGGAAACTTCCAATAAACACTTCAGAATGCTTTGCAGTTGTCTTTTCAGTTATTTATTATCGTGGATCATATAAAACAGAGATATAAAATAGGAAAAGGAAAGAAGAAGAAGAAGAAGAAGACACCACCTCAGGTGATGCCCAGAGTGCACACTCTGAGTTGTGTCTTAGTGGCTGTTATCTATTATACTCCAAAGGCATTCGCCTACTGTTCATGTCTGTACGCGATTGGCTCGAGGCTTGGCCTTGAAGTTAGACATCGGCTATAAATACCAGTTACATGATATATATAATAGAAGCGCTGAATACGCACTATATAGACTGCGGACAAGATTTTATGAAGGAGGTGAAAAAACTGGCAAGCTTCTGTCCAGGCAATTAAAGCAACAGAATACAGCTAATATTATCCCAGCAATTAGGAAAGGAAATACTGTGGTCTCAACTACAAAGGAAATAAATGAGGTTTTTCAGCAGTTCTATGAACAATTATATACTGCCTCCTGTAGTTTGGATGAGGATAAATTGAAGCACTTTTTTTCAAAAATAGATTTACCTAAATTAGATGTACAGCAAGCTGAATCTCTGGATCAACCCATTGTAGAAGCAGAAGTTAGGGCTGCAATAGCCTCTATGAAATCTGGAAAATCCCCAGGTTCTGATGGACTTCCAATTGAATATTATAAGAAATTTGTTGATATAGTGGCTCCTGTATTAACCAAAGTCTATACTGAAGCGTTTGAGGTTAAAAGTTTACCTAGTACATTCATGGAAGCATTGATAACACTCTTACCCAAGAAGGATAGGGATATAACCTGCCCTGCTAACTTTAGGCCAATTAGTCTCATCAATGTAGATTGCAAGGTGTTAGCAAAAATACTAGCTATACGATTGGAGAAGGTCTTACCAAAGGTAATTAATAAAGATCAAGTAGGCTTCATGAAGGGTAGATCGTCAGCTGATAATATGAGGAGATTAATGCAGCTCATGTGGCAAAACTATTCAGAAAGTATCCCAAATGTGGCTATATCTCTTGACACTGAAAAGGCATTCGGTAGGGTGGAGTGGGACTTTTTGTTTACAGTTATGTCTTATTTTGGGTTTGGCAATGGTTTTAGGTCTTGGGCTAGCTTGTTATATCAGAATCCTAGGGCAGCGGTAATGACTAATGGCATGACCTCCCCATTTTTTGCAGTCTCTAGAGGCACCCGTCAGGGGTGCCCACTGTCCCCTTTGTTGTTTACGATAGTACTGGAGCCTTTGGCTATTTTGATTAGGGAGGACCCAAACATTGTAGGAATTAAAGGAGGGGAAGAAGGGATAGTACAGAAGCTAATGTTGTATGCAGACGATATCTTGTTGCTATTAACTGACCCTCTCAAATCTTTACCACCATTGATGAGTGTAATAGAATCATACTCAAGTGTTTCTGGTTATAAAATCAATTGGGGGAAATCAGAGGCTATGCCAATATTCAAGACATGTTATTCTTATACAGTGACTGCATTTGGTTTTAAATGGGTTTCTAAAGGTATGAAATACCTTGGGGTGAGACTGACTCAGAATTTGGAAGACATTATACCCCTAAACTATGATCCATTACTGACAAAGATCAAGCATAATGTAGAAAAATGGAAATGTTTGAAACTGACTTTATGGGGCAAGGTCAATGTTGTCAAAATGGTTGTTGCTCCTCAGTTTAACTATCTATGATGTTACCCTTGAACATTCCAGATAATATCTTTACGAGGTATGACAATATTGTTAAGGACTTGCTTTGGGAAGGGAAAAGGCCCTGGATTAAAATGAGTAAAATATGTGCACCAAAAGATAAAGGAGGCCTTGCATTACCAGATGTGAGGTTGTATAACCTCTCTTTTGAAATGGCCCAACTTGCAAAACATTGGAGAAAAGTGGACTCAGATCTGGACTGGATTAAGATTGAACAAAGACTGGCCTCTCCATTTCATCCCATTGACATTCTCACAATGCTCTGGAACGAAGCAAGACCCAAACCCAGTGATTGAACACTAACGATATGTTTGGAGTAAAATTCATAAACTATGCAAGATACCATACCACAGACAATCATATGCATCGCTGTGGAATAACCCAGCAATTCGTATTGGAAAGACAATGGTGTTTTGGAAACAGTGGTGTCTCAAAGGAGTGGCAATAGTCAGCAATTTATATCTGAATGGAATTTTCATGTCATATTCTGAACTGCTGGAAAAACATAACATTGAGGGAAAAGGGAATTTCTGGAAATATCTCCAAATAAGACATTGTTTAGAAAATAACTTCAATGAGAATCCGGTGTTCAATTATCTACAACTGCCACATGAAGCTTACACTGCCTCTGTATGTTATACATTAACGAGTAGTGTAATTGCAGACTCTTGCAACAATTTAAAACTAATATGGTAGAGAGATTTAGGGATTGATTTTTAAGAGGGTGATTGGCTGAGAATAACTTCAAATGTGGGTAAGAACGTTAGGGAAGCGAGGGGAAAATATATTCAGTACGAAGTAGTACACAAGTACTATTATACACCATCTAGACTGTATAGGATGGACATAGCTGGAAACAGCTTATGCTGGAAGTGTAATGAAAAGGATGGCAGTTATCTACACATGTTTTGGGAATGCTCTTATGTCTACCCATTTTGGAGTAAAATTCTGGGAATACTGGAAGATTGGCTGGGGTTTCCATTACCTGCTGAACCTAGGCTCTGCCTACTTGGAGATAAGTCAGTAGTACCTAATATAGCAAAAAAAAATTAGGGTTTTGCTGGGATTCGAACCTGGTTGGCTGGTGTGATAATCCAGCAAACCCCCACTAGGCCACCAGGGGGATGACTCAAATGCAGAGGCTTGAGTAGAAAAAAAAGTATAAAAAGGTTTATTTACAATATATACACAAAAAAAAAAATCCAAAGAGTAATAATCCAAAAATGCTCAGAAGATAAGGGAAAAAAAAAAAAGTACAAAACAAAAGCCAAAAAACCAGAAGGCAAAAATACCAAAGTTCAGAAGATCCAAAAACACAGTCACTACTAGTTCCAAAAGAAAAGCAAAAGTGCAAAACAAAGAACACGGTACAGAGGAAACTGGAGATAAACATAACAGCACAAAGACTCCGTGACAAGAGGACTGAACTCAGGGGGTATAAATACACAAACTAAATTGAACACAGCTGAAAATAATCAGGACTAAACAGGCAATCAACACAAAACACAGGAACAGTGGCGGCCTCTAGAGGCCAAAACAAACATGACATGAAAAGGAAATAACAGCAGCCTCTAGAGGCCAAAACAGTCCCAGTCCTAACAGGACCCCCCCCCCCGGAGCGTCTCCTGACATTCCCAGGGCAATCCGGATGGGCCGAATGGAAGTCCCGACACAGTTCTTTATCTAGGACATCCCGAGCAGGAACCCAGCAGCGCTCCTCAGGACCATAGCCCTCCCAGTCCACCAGATATTGTAGCCCGCCGCGGACCCAGTGGGAGTCAAGCAGGCGATGCACAGTGAACACAGTCTGACCCTGGAAGATGCGGGGGGGTGGGGGGTTCCTAGGGGCAGGGGCATACGTAGACGTCAGTACAGGCTGCAACAGGGAAACATGGAAAGTGGGGTTGATCCTCAGAGTCCAGGGCAACTGGAACCGGTAGGAGACAGGGTTCACCCTGCACACCACCTTGAAGGGGCCAATGTAGCGAGGAGCAAGCTTGCGGTTCTCCACCCGCAGCGGAAGGTCCTTAGTGGACAGCCAAACCCGCTGCCCAGGGCAGAAAGCGTGGGCAGGTCTTCTATGGCGGTTGGCCTGAGTCTGGTTGGTTCTGGAGGTCTGTATGAGGGTCTTCCTGACCTTGCTCCAGGTCTTGCGACACCGTCTCACATATTGGTTGACCGAGGGCACCCCCGCATCCTCCTCCTGGTCCGGGAACAGAGGTGGCTGGAACCCGAATTGGCACTGGAATGGCGACAGCTTGGTGGCCGATGACTGCAGGGTGTTGTGGGTGTACTCTGCCCATGGCAGCCAGGTGCTCCACGATGTCGGGTTATCCATAGCCAGGCCTCGCAGGGTGGTTTCCAGGTCCTGGTTGAGCCTCTCCATCTGACCATTGGACTGTGGGTGAAACCCAGAGGAGAGGCTGGCAGTGGCTCCGATGACCTTGCAGAACCCGTGCCACACTCAGGAGGAGAACTGGGGCCCTTGGTCTGAGACAAAGACTCGGAAGACATGATTAAACATAAGTTTCACTGTTTCAAGAGCAGAGGGGAGTTTGTACAGTGGTATGAAGCGGCAGGCCTTGGAGAATCTGTCAACTATGACCAAAATGACAGTGTTACCTTGTGACTCAGGGAGACCCGTGATGAAGTCGACTGCCACGTGGGACCAGGGACGCCGGGGAATGGTCAGAGGATGCAGGAGACCTTGGGGACGCTGTCGTGGGTTCTTGGTTCTGGTGCAAACCTCACAGGACAGGACAAATGACCTTACTTCCTTCTCCATGTTAGGCCACCAGAAGCGTCTTTTCAGGAAGTCCAGGGTCCTCCGAGCTCCCGGGTGGGCGGTGAGAGGGGAAGAGTGACCCCACTGGAGAACCTTGGCCCGGGCTTGATGTGGGACATACAAGAGGCCCGGTGGCCCCGTCCCAGGGCTGGGGTCCTGGCGTTGGGCTCGTCGGACAGCCTCCTCAATACCCCAGCGGACAGGGGCCACAATCCGGGACACAGGGATAATAGGCCCAACTTCACTCTCCCTGTTAGTGGCAGAGAACAGCCTGGACAGTGCGTCAGGTTTGGTGTTCTTGGAGCCAGGGGGGTACGAGAGGGTGAAGTCAAACTGACTGAAAAACAGGGCCCACCTAGCCTGTCGTGGGTTCAGTCTCTTGGCTTGCTGGAGGTACTCCAGGTTCTTGTGGCCAGTCCAAACCAGGAATGGATGTTGCGCTCCCTCCAGCCAGTGCCTCCACTCCTCAAGGGCCAGTTTGACCACTAGCAGTTCTCGATCCCCCACATCGTACCGGGACTCCGCAGGACTCAGGCGGTGGGAGAAGTAACTTGGGTGACTCTTCCATCACCTAACGCTTGGCCATCGAGGGCAGACACAGACAGTGGGACTTCAAGAGGTGCAGTCAGAACATTGATACTTTGGGCGAAGTGAATATCCATGAAGTTCCCAGCCGCCCCTGAGTCTAACAAAGCTTGACAAGAGTGGACAGACTCACCCCAGGAGATGGAGACCGGGATGTAGATTCCTTAGCTAGGGAGTCCGGGAGAGAGGGTAGGCCCCGTCACAACCCTCCCTCGGCTGGACGGGGCGGTCCTTTTCCCGAGAGTTCGGGACATGATGCTCGGAAGTGACCAGGCTTGCTACAGTAGATGCAGCACTTGTCCCTCCTTCTGCGCTCCCTCTCAGTTGAGGAGAGGAGAGTATGACCTACTTGCATGGGTTCTGGACAGTCACTGAAGGAGTTAGATGGGCTCCAGGTAGAGGTAGGGAGGCTGGGGGGGGCTCAGGACTTGGCGGTGTTCTCTAATCCTGTTGTCCAGACGAATAGCATGTGAGATGAGTTTCGAGGTCACTTGGGCATCCAATAGAGGCCAGACCGTCCTTGATGGGGTCAGACAGACCATGGTGGAAGGCTGACACCAGGGCAGTCTCGTTCCATCCACTTACTGCTGTGAGCATCCGGAACGAGATGGCGTAATCTGCGACGCTTCCTCCTTGCCGGATGTACATGAGCTTTCTGGCTGCGTCGGTACTGATGTCCACCTGATCGAAGACCTGAAGCATCTCTTCAGAAAACAGCTGGAAATCAAAGCACTCAGGTCCCTATCTCTGCCAGATAGCAGTAGCCCAGGCTCGCGCCTTACCAGCTAATAAGGTTATCACAAAGGCAATCTTGCGGTGATCTGTAGTGTAGGTGGTAGGCTGAAGCTCAAAGGTGAGTTGACACTGGGTAAGGAACTCTTGGCACTCACTGTGCTTGCCGTCATACCTCTGTGGTGCAGGAAGGCTGGGTTCGCGAGGTGAAGGCAGCATGGCAGGAGGCACTGGAGCAGGAGCGGGAGCTGGATCAGGAGATGCAGGCAGAGGTGTCAGCTGTGCCAGGGTTTTCCCAATTTGCTGAAGCAGTTCCTCGTGGCGAGCAAGGGCCTCACGTTGGCTGGTGAGTGTTTGTCCATGAGCGTCCATGGTCGCTCCGAAGCATGTCAAAGCTGCCATAATTCCCTGAAGGTTGGCCGGGTAGACAGTTGAAGCAGCCTCTGCTGAGTCGGTCATGACGGAGTCTTTCTGTTAGGGTTTTGCTGGGATTCGAACCTGGTTGGATGGTGTGATAATCCAGCAAACCCCCACTAGGCCACCAGGGGGATGACTCAAATGCAGAGGCTTGAGGTGGAAGTAGAAAAAGTATCAGAAGGTTTATTTACAATATATACACAAAAAAAAAATCCAAAAAGTAATAATCCAAAAACGCTCAGAAGATATAAGGGAAAAAAAAATCCAAAAGTACAAAACAAAAGCCAAAAAACCAGAAAAGAAAAGGCAAAAATACCAAAGCTCAGAAGATCCAAAAACACAGTCACTACTAGTTCCAAAAGAAAAGCAAAGTGCAAAATAAAGACCACGGTACAGAGGAAACTGGAGATAAACATAACAGCACAAAGACTCCGTGACAAGAGGACTGAACTCAGGGGGTATAAATACACAAACTAAATTGAACACAGGTGAAAATAATCAGGACTAAACAGGCAATCAACACAAACACAAAACACAGGAACAGTGGCGGCCTCTAGAGGCCAAAACAAACATGACACGAAAAGGAAATAACAGCGGCCTCTAGAGGCCAAAACAGTCCCAGTCCTAACAAAAATGCATTTATTGTTGTAAAAGTTTGCTGTATTACAGCTGCCAGGATTATCCTGCACAATTGGGAATGTCCTAAAACTTTAGATTTAAAAGATTGGGTCAATGGGGTGATTGAGATAGCCTCTTATGAAAGTATGTTGGAAAGACTGAACAATCAAAGTGTAATGCAAATGATGTGGGATGATTTTTGGGTACATATGAAAGCCTTTTGAAATGTGGGACTTTCTGGTGGCTGTCGTATTTCCATGTATTATTGTGTGAAACATATTTTCTGTCAATGGTGTCGAATGGTCTACTGTGCGATTCATGATATTAGGGCATTGTGATGTGCAAACCTTTATTTTCTTTTTCTGCTGGTTGAACAATAAAAAGTTGAATTACAAAAAAGAAGTTAGACATCGGCTCTTTATTAAAGCAGACAAACCGGTGTGCGCCATGGACACGTGGTCAGGCATAAACAAGGCAGTGTGCTTATCACTAGCCGTTGAGCCAAGGACACAGAAACACAGAGAATAGGAATGTTCGTTCACTAAATTTCCTTCATATTTACTCTCTTAAGTACGGGGCTCTGCTCTGCGCATGTAAAGCATGTGCGATGAGCTCCATTAATACTAACCGGTGCTCTGCCTTCAAGGTTAAATTGTTCTAAAGTCTTACAACCTACAAGCCAGGATTATAAATGTTTTCAGTGAAACCAGTAGGTGTGTTTCCTATGTTTGCTTAAAAACCTCTTCACAGTGTTTAAGTCATGTATGAATGTATATATTTTGAGGAATTGGACCACATCGACTCACCAGGGGCGGGGTTTAGTGTTTGTGGGCAGGGCTTGGCTCTTGCACCTTCTCTGACAACTTCCTTCCTTTGTTTTATCCAATAAAATCACTCTGGATTATTATAATCTCAATTACACTGTGTCTGAAAATATTCACAGAGTGAGCTAACAACATTTCTTACAGATGATGATGACGATGATGATGACGATGATGATGATGATGATGATGACGATGATGATGATGATGATGATGATGATGAAGATTACCATGATGGCTCCGTCTGCAGCCTCTGTGCCCACTGTGAGGTAGAGACCTGCCATGCTGACCCTGGCTAAACCGTTAACTGTTTATAGAAAGACTTTATTTTATACATTTTAATTCCAACACACACACACACACACACACACACACACACACACACACACACACACACACTGTCCATGGTATGGTTAAAATCTTCATATTGAATTCTCCACTTCACATCATTTCCCACCCGTCCTGTCAGGAGTTTCACATTCAGCTTCTTGGTATTTGGTACATTCTGAAGGAAAAGGGTTCTTCAAGGGTTCCCTGTTGTAGGGTTCTATATCAGGATGTAAATCATCCCAGAGGAACAACCAAGAACCCTTTAACAGATCTTAATTTTCTTGGTGTGTGTTTTAAAGTCAGACTTTAACATGATTTGATTTTTTTTCTGGTTTCTTTCTTCTCATGTTTCTTGACGAAGTGCTCTGTGATAAATAAATTGTCAACGTTACTGAATCACAGCGCAGATGTGGTTTTAATTGGACTGGACAAAGCTCATGTTTATTTTCTGAGATAATTTATTGTGCTGTTTTTGAGTTCCTTCACCATGAGACGTCCATCGCTGCGGTGTTTCAGCGCTTTGTTTGTTTCTGTTCCTCAGCACTGCGACAGCTGCGACAAGTGTCCATGTGAAAAAGGAGACAAATCTGAGCACTGCGAATTCTGTGAGGTGAGAAACCACACACACACACACACACATGCACGCCATGCGGAAAGTGTAAACTCTGTCCTGAAGATGATAAAACCTTAAAGTTACAGCTTTACTTCAAGAGCACTGACACTGGAGACTCCTTCCAGAAATGTTACATAAAACAGATGTGATGGAATCAGGGTTAATTTTTATTATTATTTGTAACATTAACAAACACACCTCCTTCCACAAAGGTTTTTCAACCAAACCAGTAAAACCTTCTCTCCTCCTCTCTTCCCTCCTCTCCTTTTCTCTCCCTTCCTCTCTTCTTCTCTCCCCTCCTCTCTTCTCTCCTCCTCTCTTCTTCTCTCCCCTCCTCCTCTCTCCTCTTCTCCCCTCAGTCCTGCAATCTGTGTGCCATGTGTCCTGTGTGTGACACCGTGTGCCAGCCAGGTAACAGAAGCAGGATAATTAAACACTCTTATTTATAAATGCTTCAATTTATATTACTATAAAATATACATATATAAAATATATAATTGATTGATTTATTGATGATTGATTAATTTATTTCTGTGCTTGAAGGTGGTTTCTTGGACTCTGTCACTGGCTCCATCTATAAGTATGATTCACTTTCTGCACCAACAGACCGCTTCTCTACATTAACACTCAATTAATGTGTTATGACAGTGTTATAAAGCTGTAATACACCATTTTCACCATCTCTCTGCACTGCTTTTTTGTTTGTTTGTTTTCAGGACGGTTGCTGATATCTTTGATGATGATGATGATGATGATAATGATGATAACTAAAAGGCCTTCATCGCCACCATGTGGCCCAGAGTGTAAATCAGAGGCTCAGGAAACAGAGCAAGGAATTAATTATTATTTATAAACCGATTATTAATGATTTTATTAATAATCTGATGAGTTTTTGTCACCTGGTTCATTGTTTAGCAGGAGATATGACCTGTAACTGCGCAGATTCATTGCCTTTTGGTGCAGCTGCGTTGTGTTAAATAAAATGAGAAAAAGTTTAACTGATTGTTTTATTTTTACAATATAATTTAAAATGCAAAATATGTTAATTTAACATCAGACATTCACACCTGAATTTATCAACCAGTAAAAACACATAAAACAGTGCATAACACTTCAACAGATATTTTTTAATCCCATGATTTGTTGGAAGGTGTATTTCCTGAACCACAAGATTCACATTGTGTGCTTTCTGCCTCGACATTTCTTTAGATTGGTGTTGAAAGAAAAATAATTTTAGTGGCTCCTGATGTTATCTTTATGCTCCATTTTCTCAGAATGAAAACAGGAGGAACATTATTACTATAATTATTATCTACATAATTATATGTAGATAATTATAGTAATGGGCAGCACAGTGGTGTAGTGGTTAGCACGGTCGCCTCACAGCAAGAAGGTCCGGGTTCGAGCCCAGCGGCCGGCGAGGGCCTTTCTGTGTGGAGTTTGCATGTTCTCCCCGTGTCCGCGTGGGTTTCCTCCGGGTGCTCCGGTTTCCCCCACAGTCCAAAGACGTGCAGTTAGGTTGGCGTGGGGCGGCCTTGGGCTGAGGTGCCCTTGAGCGAGGTACCGAACCCCTGACTGCTCCCCGAGCGCTCTGGTGTGGCTGCCCACTGCTCTGTGTGTGTGTGTGTGTGTGTGTGTGTGTGTGTGTGTGTGTGTTCACCGCTTCAGATGGGTTAAATGCAGAGGATGAATTTCACTGTGCTTGAAGTGTGCATGTGACGACTAGAATAAATAAAGTTTTCTGACATTATTTTTACACTATTGTTCATAAACCAGACTTTCACAAAGAGGTTTTAATTAATATCTTGAATACTCATCATTCTAAATTAAGTCTTGTTCATTAAATATTATTCATGAAACTGTACAACATGCACACAAAATATGAACATAAGGCCAGCCTTAAAATTATTCTTGTTGGCGGTAAGGTGGCCGGTTGGGCTGAAACTTCCCTAAAAAATGGCCGGGTGGATGATTTGGTAGTAAAAAAATAAAAATATAGCGGCCGGGTGGGAAGAAAATCTATAAAAAAAAAAAAAGATCGTTCTCAGACACCATTCTGTGGCTGCAAAATTATTGACGCTTTCGGACTCCATACTAGTAATTACTATCTAAGGACCGATAGTACCTTTGATCTGGCCATTTAACTCAATGATGAATGTCCGACATTCAGTAAAACAGATCTTATACCCAGAACAAAATTTTGCAATGACCACTATGCTGTATTTCTTCCAAATTATAGTACGAACGAAAAAATATTGCCCGTGATATACCGTGATAGGTGGGATTTTTTGCTACATGAACTTGAATGCAGGTGCCCTGAAAACACACATTTTTTGGGAACTGAGCGCACATCAACAACCACTACATATTATTGTGTCTATAGCAAAACTGACTCGCAATCAAACCCCCAGAATCACGACATGTTTTCTGTGACTGTCACTCTCTTTGATGCACCATAAATGTTTTTTTCTCCTGAAAAAAAAATTCAATATAGGCCGGTCAAGAAACACATGTCTTCTCAATAATGGCCATTTTGAGTGAAACAGTCGCTGATTGGCTAGTTTTGGTGCTTCCGGTCCTTACTATCCAACGACATTAGATGCAAAACGTGTTCCTATTGGTGGATTTTTGTACCGTGATTCTCATTGGCTGAATTTTTAAGCATCATCAAAACAACGAAAATGGCGGAAGCAGTGGATCCAACAGCACTGATTTCGGTCACGATTGTGACTGACAGCAATGAGATGAAAAACTGAAAAATCGTGTGGTAAGGGTGAATAGCAAGAAATCATTTGTAGATATCCGCAAAGATGTAGCCGAAAAACTGCTGCCAGACACTGAGATTGATTATGCCAAGTATGATACCGTGTCAGTTGGTGCCATGGGCAAGGGGGCCCGACTCGACGTCGATATATTCCAGATCCATTGATAGATGATTCTGGTCACTACAAGAATTTCACAGGTGTACTTGGTACAGCCACCACTGATCAGAACAGGCCATCGGTTCGCTTTGCCACAGTTACTGTTGTTGCTGAAGAACAAGTGAGTATATATACAAACATACATATACACACACATATATATATATATATATATACATATACACAAACACATATATATATATATATATATATATATATATATATATATATATATATGTTTGTATATATATATATATATATATATATATATATATATATATATATATATATATATATAAAAAATATCAAGCATTGAAATGTCAGTATCATGTGGAATAAAGTATATCTGGGTCATTTTGTTTCAGGGGTGTCCAGCATCTACACTGACAGGACAGAATGTCAGACACATCACTTCTCGTGCAGAATGCCAGAAACCTCACTGCATATATGCCACAAAAGAGCTTTCATCAAGACAGACAACAAGCCTGAAGAAACTCCTGAGTTTCCATGAGTACATTTGTGGGAGCATCATAACACCAGAAGGTAAATTTTCACTCAGGTTATTTGTTGATATTGGTTCAGAAAATATACATTATTTTGGTAAAAATAAATTAACTGCATTTCATTTCAACACAGTTCTTATTTTATCTGCAGAACATGTGCTTCACAAGGTCGTCTTCTCTCAACTGGGGATTTCTTGTTCAAGCTCAGTGGAGTGAGCTTTTTATGCATCCAAGTTTGGCAGCCCAAGCACTTGTGCATTCTGTTCTTCCAGTACAGGAAATATTGACCAGACACTAAAGAAGCAATTCAAAACTGTTCTTCCTGTATGCCTGGACTGTTTGGCGAAGGGACACAAAGCTCTGATGTGTGGTCCTCTGGCTGGAGCGAAAAGGAAGAAATGAACATTCATTGCAAGAAATGTCTGAAATTCAGTGTATTTTTCATGCTGAAGTTAATAACATTATTGTTGGTTGCAATGTATGTTTTTATCTTGGCTTTATAGACCCCTTTCACATGACGTCACCGCGCCGCGAGATTTTGTTAGGCGCCATATTGGAAGACCAAGTACATGCACTCACAATATAAAACAAAGTACGAGCGAGAGTAAAGTGACACGATGGCTGATAATTCGGGTTATGTGAGTACATTACCAGCTGCAGAAAGGGCACAGTATGTGGAGAAACTGGCTGTGATTGATGGGTTTGACCCATATGATAAGACTCTGGGCAAGGGAGAATGGAAACATAAGGAGGACCGGACACCAATTCTGCCATCTGTTTGCTACCCAGACATTGTAAACTATTTGTTGTTTACACCCAGTGCCTACACTCAGTGTTCGAACTATGCCGATATTTTCGGGGGGTCCCTTTTTTTCCCTTGGGGGGGGGGGGGGGGGGGGCGCTTGCGCTTGTCTCGGAGCGCGGATCTCCAAACACATGAGAAGCCTTGTGCTTGTCTCGGAGCGCGGATCTCCAAACGCATGAGAAGCCTTGTGCTTGTCTCGGAGCGCGGATCTCCAAACACGAGAAGCCTATCTTACGCACATATCACGCGGACTCCACACCTCCACACACGCATCGCGTCTGAAGTCATAACTCATCAGGGGAAATCGTGTCCGCATTGGCATGTTCAAAAAACAACCTCGCGTCAACAATGATACCACACGCAAGAAAAAAAAAACAGTCAGGCTACTCAACAACCAACCTGGCAGCAGCGAGCAAGCCCCAAACCATCCTAAATTATTATTATTATTAAATTGTAGAAGTCTGGGAGGCTTGCTCCTCATACAGTTATCAACTTGGGGCCAATTTAGCATGTTTTAAATCTGAATTTCTTGCGTTTGCTTACCTCAAAGTGTCCGCAGATCATGCACAGACTTATCCATTATATCCACAGTTTTTTGCCAAGTCTCACACAGGTTTCTTTCAAGTCTACTGTTGGGCCAATAAATCATAAATAAAACAGCTCAGATTTGTTTGTTTAAGTCGTTTGCCACTCCACTTTATTCTCGTGGGTTCACATATCGCTGCCGTTATTTCCCCCTAATCACGAGTTTGTTGGTCTTCCAATATGGCGCAGGGTCTGTTTACTTCCGGTTTCGGGTGACGTCAGTGAAAGGGGTCTATACAGTAATTCGCAAGTGATTTGCAAATATTGAGGGCCTGAAATGGAAAAAAATCCCCGCAAATCCCTGGTGGCTCTGAGAGGCTAAAAAAAAAATTGCTGCCTGCCTGGTGAATTTTATTTGGTCATGTTACCCCCAACAAAGATTTTTTTAAGGCTGGCCTAAACATAATGAGTGTTTTTTGTTTTTTCGAATTTTAGAATAAGAAATAGAATTTTAGAATAAAGTGGCATGTTAAAATCTGATCATTGTGTTGAGGGATTTTAATTAGTGCACAATGTTTGAAATAGAAAATTAATGTAATTTATATATTTACACTTTTAATAAGTTACATTTCAAACTGATTTGAATAAAATTAGAACTGATTTTTCCACGTGTCGTACCTGAACTTACGTATAATTATAACTACTATCATTTTATTTCAAGTAAAATTACGGTTAAAAATCAAAACTAGCTCAAAAATATACATGAAAAATGCATATAATTATATTTATTAAACATATTAAATTTTTAATTTAAACATGTAATAAAAATATTTTTTAAATGTTAATAAAGCCACTGTTCGGTCAAAAGAAATGGAAACATTTTGATTACTATTAAATAAAACATAATAATTATTAAAGTTGTGTCCGTCGCTTTATTTTACAGACTAATAACGTATTCGTTTATTTTTTCGTAAGAGAACCTGGAAGCAGAACAAGCAGAGACACGTCACAGGAATTACTTCCGGTTCGGCGCAGGCTGAGGTAAACAACCAAGGTCTATTCATGAAACCCTTTCGTTTGATTAAAAGCAGGATTGTTTAATCTTAATTTGTTCCTTTTTATTCAGAGTTATTTTTAAAATCGGTGTCTTTATGTAACTTTAAGTGAAGTTGATGTAATATCACCGATAAAATAAATGAAGGTATTAGCTACACATTTAGCGCGTTAATAAACCTGGACTCGATTACAATTAGCAGGCTAGTGGACTAGATGTAGTGCACTATATAGTGTGTAAGCGCGGTCACGTTATTATCTGGTGAAGTGCACTTCTACAGGGAGCATGAATTATATAGGAGTTATCCTAGCTTTTAGTGGGTTAGCCTCATGGAACCGGGTCTCTCGTGTTTTTATGGCGTTGATGTTTTTACCGCAAACATTTGTGAAACCAACATTTTATTTTATATTATTTCACAGCAAAAGCAGTGAAAATGACTCGACACGGGAAGAACTGCACCGCCGGAGCCGTGTACACTTACCACGAGAAGAAGAAGGACACCGGTAGGACTGTCTGTCCGTCCGTCCGTCCGTCTGTCTGTGTGTCCGTCCGTCCGTCCGTCTGTGTGTCCGTCCGTCCGTCTGTGTGTCCGTCCGTCCGTCCGTCCGTCTGTGTGTCCGTCCGTCCGTCTGTGTGTCCGTCTGTCTGTCCGTCCGTCCGTCCGTGTGTGTGTCCGTCCGTCTGTGTGTCTGTCTGTCTGTCTGTGTGTCCGTCCGTCCGTCCGTGTGTGTGTCCGTCTGTCTGTGTGTTTTAAAGTCACAGTTGTTTTCTTTGTGTGTTGAAGCCGCTTCTGGTTACGGCACTCAGAGTGTGCGGTTGGGGAAAGACGCCATCAAAGATTTCGACTGCTGCTGCCTTTCATTACAGCCGTGTCGAGACCCTGTGGTGACGTAAGAACAAACACACACACACACACAGATATTTTAAACACCGTATCTAATTTTTTAGAACTAATGTGTAGATCTGTGAATAAATCTGTTTGTGTGTGTGTGTGTGTGTGTGTGTGTGCAGTGAGGATGGATACCTGTATGAAAGAGAAGCCATCCTGGAGTACATCCTCCGACAGAAAACTGAGATTGCCAAGAAGATGAAGGTGTGCGAGGCCTGAACAGAGACTGATTCAGGCTTGTGTGTGTGTATAAGGGTGTTCACACGGCACATATTTGCATCGATGCTGCACCGATGTATTTTGTTGCGATATATCTTACACCGGTGTAAATTTTGTGGAGCGTTCACATGTCACAAACCTGCTTACTAGAGAGAAGCGTGTTAGCACCGGTGCAGCCCCACTTGCGTTCACACGGCAGTTTTTGCGACCGTGCTATACAATAGTAATAATGCGGAAATGAAATATGCGCATGCGTGAAAATGTACTTCCTTTTCCCGGTTGTCATGGCATCACCAAGCACCGGGAAAACACCATGGATGAAGACACCAGTGCTGCCAGGTACTGCTGACGTTTTCCAGCCCAAAATATGTTCAAATCCGCCAAAGTGCACTTAAAACTGCCCAATCTGGCAACACTGGAAGACACGCAGTTCTGTTGTTGTTGATATTCGCCATTTTGGAAGCGCAAAATACCAGGATGCAAATTATGCAATGCCCATATGTAATCAACTCTCCTCACGCGTAGCGAGTCTACCCCTGTAGCATTCAGACGTCCCATTTTATATCGGTGCTCCCCCGCAAACTGGCATTTACTCCGGAGTAAATTTCTTAAACCACCTCCCGAGCAGGGTTAGATTTGCACCGGTTTAAGCAGCTTTCAGGGGCTGCACCACTATAACTTTGTACCGTGTGAACGCTCTAGCGGGGCAGCCCCAGTGCTACACCGGAGTAAAAGTTGCCGTGTGAACACCCCTTATGATGGTGTGTGTGGATTTTCATGTCTCTCTGATTGGTGTTAAACACTGCAGGCCTATGAGAAACAGAAGAAAGCTCTGAGGAGTGAGGGTCAGCTGGAGTCAGGGTCAGAGGAGCGAGAGAAGATCGAGCTGTTCAGGAATAAAGAGAGCAGCATTGTCTCCAAACCCATCAACCCCTTCATCACAGGTACAGGAGGAACATGTTCATCCCCGAAACGCACACAGACGGTTATTTATTCCTTCAGGATGTTATTTTTGACCGTTTAAGGATGTGTGTAAGCTCACAGCTCATCGTGTTGTTGAAGGTCAGATTAAAAACACAGCATCGTCCCCCAGTGGCTCGGTGAGCGCTCTCAGCTCATCCAGCTCGGCTTCAGCGTCTACAGAATCCACTTCCTCCTCCAGTCTGCCCAGTTTCTGGATCCCCAGCCTGACCCCTGAGGCTAAACCCACACTGCTGAAGAAACCTGTGAGTGAATCACATGTGTGAGATCATAACTAAAAGGTAACGCAGACATGAGTGAGCCCTGGGGCATAAAGCATCAGCCACTTCACCGTCAGCAAACCCGAGTGAAAGTGGAGTGGGGGGGGGACAGACAGCATCTGTACATCCCAGTTTATCAAAACGCTCTCTACCTGAGGACCTCCAGATCTACTCCTTTACCTATTATTATTATTATTATTATTATTATTAATAACACCCAGAGGTGGGCTTAAGGAAGAACCTTGTGGCTCACCAGGGAAGTCCTGAACAGTTTAGTACACGCCTTAGACAGGGATGAGAATTTTCTGCCGATCGGCGGATTTCCGACTTTTTCAGACCAAAATGATCGTTTTTGAGATCGACGTAAATCTGTTGAGAAATTTTCGGGGGGGTGTATGGCTAATGATCCGTGGTCACCTTATAACGTGTTGATTCTTGGTGGGCTCCGGGTTAACACACTCGAGTCTTTTGACATGTCATAATTAACGTTCATTTTTGTGACACTGTTCGACTTATGCGGTAGAATTTTCGAGAAATCCCATCACGTGCAGTGTATAAACACAAGTACGCATGCTCTCCACGCGTGGCTTGCAATCGCCGTTCAGAACACTGAATGTCGAGATCAACAAGCAGACTGTCACAGCGAAGCTCAGTGATCACATACGGAAAATAGACGTCCCAGGAAAAGTACTTTGCTCGTTGTGTTCTGACATGATAAACTCCGCTAGTAGAGGGGCGAGGACTACCGAACTTCACATACACACCAAAAAACACAACGGCAGGTCGAAAATTATTTTGCCTGTTCGATGATTGATTATATTTATAATGTATATGAATGACATGTATTTGAGATATATATATATATATATATATATATATATATATATATATATATATATATATATGAATGACGTATTTGAGATGTATATGTATGTATGTCATTCATATAAGTGTGTATCTTTTTATAAATGGAGTTAGCTTATCTAATGTAGCATGTTGGGGAGAATCATAGTCTCGTATCTATATTTCTTATAAAATTTTAGGTATGATAGCGTGTATAACTCTCCTAATATTTGCTCATTTCATAGGGGGACCGGGGGGAATTGCTGGCCTGTGCCGCGTGGGAGCGTCTGCCCAAATTTTTTAGGCCGAGATGAACTTATAGTTTTTGATTTAAAAAAAATTTCCAATATGTAATGCCCATTGTACATGCCTGTTCTTTAATTCAAAATCACCATCTTGATCTTCAGATTGACCGTATGGTATCTGTATTACATTACACAACATCCTGTCCAGATAAAACCTAGTTAGTCCACACAGCAGTTGAAAGGGAAGTGATGGGTGATGTTGAATGTTGCCTGCTTAATATGCAAGACCTCCTGCTACCATGATAACATCAGAAGAAAGCTGAAGAGAATTACAGTGGTGCTTGAAAGTTTGTGAACCCTTTAGAATTTTCTATATTTCTGCATAAATATGACCTAAAACATCATCAGATTTTCACACAAGTCCTAAAAGTAGATAAAGAGAACCCAATTAAACAAATGAGACAAAAATATTATACAACCCCGATTCCAAAAAAGTTGGGACAAAGTACAAATTGTAAATAAAAACGGAATGCAATAATTTACAAATCTCAAAAACTGATATTGTATTCACAATAGAACATAGACAACATATCAAATGTCGAAAGTGAGACATTTTGAAATTTCATGCCAAATATTGACTCATTTGAAGTTTCATGACAGCAACACATCTCAAAAAAGTTGGGACAGGGGCAATAAGAGGCTGGAAAAGTTAAAGGTACAAAAAAGGAACAGCTGGAGGACTAAATTGCAACTCATTAGGTCAATTGGCAATAGGTCATTAACATGACTGGGTATAAAAAGAGCATCTTGGAGTGGCAGCGGCTCTCAGAAGTAAAGATGGGAAGAGGATCACCAATCCCCCTAATTCTGCGCCGACAAATAGTGGAGCAATATCAGAAAGGAGTTCGACAGTGTAAAATTGCAAAGAGTTTGAACATATCATCATCTACAGTGCATAATATCATCAAAAGATTCAGAGAATCTGGAAGAATCTCTGTGCGTAAGGGTCAAGGCCGGAAAACCATACTGGGTGCCCGTGATCTTCGGGCCCTTAGACGGCACTGCATCACATACAGGCATGCTTCTGTATTGGAAATCACAAAATGGGCTCAGGAATATTTCCAGAGAACATTATCTGTGAACACAATTCACCGTGCCATCCGCCGTTGCCAGCTAAAACTCTATAGTTCAAAGAAGAAGCCATATCTAAACACGATCCAGAAACGCAGACGTCTTCTCTGGGCCAAGGCTCATTTAAAATGGACTGTGGCAAAGTGGAAAACTGTTCTGTGGTCAGACGAATCAAAATTTGAAGTTCTTTATGGAAATCAGGGACGCCGTGTCATTCGGACTAAAGAGGAGAAGGACGACCCGAGTTGTTATCAGCGCTCAGTTCAGAAGCCTGCATCTCTGATGGTATGGGGTTGCATTAGTGCATGTGGCATGGGCAGCTTACACATCTGGAAAGACCCCATCAATGCTGAAAGGTATATCCAGGTTCTAGAGCAACATATGCTCCCATCCAGACGACGTCTCTTTCAGGGAAGACCTTGCATTTTCCAACATGACAATGCCAAACCACATACTGCATCAATTACAGCATCATGGCTGCGTAGAAGAAGGGTCCGGGTACTGAACTGGCCAGCCTGCAGTCCAGATCTTTCACCCATAGAAAACATTTGGCGCATCATAAAACGGAAGATACGACAAAAAAGACCTAAGACAGTTGAGCAACTAGAATCCTACATTAGACAAGAATGGGTTAACATTCCTCTCCCTAAACTTGAGCAACTTGTCTCCTCAGTCCCCAGACGTTTACAGACTGTTGTAAAGAGAAAAGGGGATGTCTCACAGTGGGAAACATGGCCTTGTCCCAACTTTTTTGAGATGTGTTGTTGTCATGAAATTTAAAATCACCTAATTTTTCTCTTTAAATGATACATTTTCTCAGTTTAAACATTTGATATGTCATCTATGTTCTATTCTGAATAAAATATGGAATTTTGAAACTTCCACATCATTGCATTCCGTTTTTATTTACAATTTGTACTTTGTCCCAAATTTTTTGGAATCGGGGTTGTACTTGGTCATTTATTTATTGAGAAATGATCCAATATTACATATCTGTGAGTGGCAAAAGTATGTGAACCTCTAGGATTAGCAGTTAATTTGAAGGTGAAATTAGAGTCAGGTGTTTTCAATCAATGGGATGACAATCAGGTGTGAGTGGGCACCCTGTTTTATTTAAAGAACAGGGATCTATCAAAGTCTGATCTTCACAACACATGTTTGTGGAAGTGTATCATGGCACAAACAAAGGAGATTTCTGAGGACCTCAGAAAAAGCGTTGTTGATGCTCATCAGGCTGGAAAAGGTTACAAAACCATCTCTAAAGAGTTTGGACTCCACCAATCCACAGTCAGACAGATTGTGTACAAATGGAGGAAATTCAAGACCATTGTTACCCTCCCCAGGAGTGGTCGACCAACAAAGATCACTCCGAGAGCAAGGCGTGTAATAGTCGGCTAGGTCACAAAGGACCCCAGGATAACTTCTAAGCAACTGAAGGCCTCTCTCACATTGGCTAATGTTAATGTTCATGAGTCCACCATCAGGAGAACACTGAACAACAATGGTGTGCATGGTTGGGTTGCAAGGAGAAAGCCACTGCTCTCCAAAAAGAGCATTGCTGCTCGTCTGCAGTTTGCTAAAGATCACATGGACAAGTCAGAAGGCTATTGGAAAAATGTTTTATGGACAGATGAGACCAAAATAGAACTTTTTTTTGGTTTAAATGAGAAGTGTTATGTTTGGAGAAAGGAAAACACTGCATTCCAGCATCAGAACCTTATCCCATCTGTGAAACATGGTGGTGGTAGTATCATGGTTCGGGCCTGTTTTGTTGCATCTGGGCCAGGACGGCTTGCCATCATTGATGGAACAATGAATTCTGAATTATACCAGCGAATTCTAAGGGAAAATGTCCGGACATCTGTCCATGAACTGAATCTCAAGAGAAGGTGGGTCATGCAGCAAGACAACGACCCTAAGCACACAAGTCGTTCTACCAAAGAATGGTTAAAGAAGAATAAAGTGAATGTTTTGGAATGGCCAAGTCAAAGTCCTGACCTTAATCCAATGGAAATGTTGTGGAAGGACCTGAAGCGAGTTAGTCTGGTTAACACCAGACCATATCACAAGTGAAATATGGTCTGGAATCCGCCTATTGAATTTCTCGTAGGGGAGGTGTGGTTTATGATTGTCAACGGCCGTTTATTGGACGTTGCGAATGTCTATCATTTGGAGTATACGTAGCCCATGGCCAATCATGGCAGTTGTACCCGGTGACGTAGTTAGAGCGACGAAGAGGCGAAGAAGAGAAGGAAAGAGAAGGCAAAACAAAAATACGAAAACAATGGCACCGAAATTATTTCACTTGTGATATGGTCTGGTGTTAACCAGACTAATTCAGAACAGTGTCTAAAGCTTGATCGAAAGTTTGTTTGTATCGCTCGCCGCCATGTTAAATGTGATCCGTAAACAGTCCCAAATAAACTACAAGCTTCCGTTTGTCGAGTAGTTCGCGTCACCGTCTTTCCACCCCTCCCCACTCTCTGATTGGCTCCCTAACTCAGGCGAGCCTTTAGACCATAGTTTCCATGCTGTCTTTTCAGATCGGAACGATTGTGCAAAGCAGCATGGGATTTCCCAGGCTAGAAGCAAGCAGTTCATGTGAGGAAACCCACCAACATCCCAGAGTTGAAGCTGTTCTGTACGGAGGAACAGGCTAAAATTCCTCCAAGCCGGTGTGCAGGACTGATCAACAGTTACTGCAAACGTTTAGTTGCAGTTATTGCTGCACAAGGGGGTCACACCAGATACTGAAAGCAAAGGGTCACATACTTTTGCCACTCACAGATATGTAATATTGGATCATTTTCCTCAATAAATAAATGACCAAGTATAATATTTTTGTCTCATTTGTTTAACTGGGTTCTCTTTATCTACTTTTAGGACTTGTGTGAAAATCTGATGATGTTTTTGGTAATTTATGCAGAAATATAGAAAATTCTAAAGGGTTCACAAACTTTCAAGCACCACTGTATATGATAGAACTTTTTTCTTGTTTGCACTTCATTTTAAAGGATTAGAGTATTCAAAGACATGAATCGCAAAAATGCAGAAATATAATACTGTAGAGCTCGTTTATATTAAAAGGTGCATTGATTTTTTTTTTTTAAATCATCAAATGTGAATTGATTAATATGGTACAAGAGACTTATTTTTAATCATTTTCACCTGGTAGTCCACCAAGAAGGGGAATTTATTTCCAAATAAATTGCAACTTTTTGCTGATAAAATTAATGGTTTTGGGGTTAAAAAAAAAAAAATAGGCAAAAATCATTAGCTCCCGCCCCCTGGGCCCCACTCGGTGCGTGCGGCCCCCAAACCCCCGGCTTTTTTCAGACTTCTTTAATATTTTTCATTCTCATCCCTGCTTGGAGCCAGGGTCTGAGAGCCTGTCTGTATTAACAATGTACAGCCACATGAAAGCTCGAGTAGTTTTTTTTTTTTTTTTTTTTTTTTTATCAAATTGAATTGATTCATGAGTCAACTCGAGATTTCCACCCCGGACCTGTACACACTCCGTCTCTGTGCTGACCTGGGGTCAGTGTGTACGGGCATCCTGTAGTGTGTTACACAACAACTCAGAGTTGTGTTTGCTCTAAAAGGACACGGTCACACTGCCCTCCTGCATGGTGTGTGTGTGTGTGTGTGTGTGTGTGTGTGTGTGAGGACAGGATGGGGGAATCAATATGTTGAGATGTACGAGGTCAGAAAGTTCTAAAGCTGATGTTAAATTAAAACAGTAAAGTGCGTCACTGTTCAGCCTCCATTTCATTACACACTTATTCACTAAGTCTACACTTTGGTTTAATATATAACACAATAAAACTCTTTGTACATGTGCACTTTATTTAATTTAGGGTGTCTGTGTATTACTTATGCTTTAAAAAATTTCCCATATTTGACTAATAATGTACACCAGTTTCCTGCCTGTTCCTCATCTCTTTCTCAATTAATTTTTCTTTCTTTTCCTTTCTTCTTCTCATCTTTTTCTTTTCTTCATTCATATATAAATTCAATTATTTGCCCCATCTTTTGCACATTTTCTTTATTCTTTCTCTTCTCTCTCAGTGTAAGACGGTGATGTGTCCGATGTCTGGTCGTCCTCTGAAGATGAGTGAGCTGATTTCGGTGCATTTCACTCCACTGGACCCCAGTCTGGACAGAGTGGCCCTGCTCACACGCCAGGTATTTCTCGGTCTCTCTCTCTCACACACACTCGCACTGCACTCGGCCACGTCAGTGTAGAAATGACAGTGCTGGGACTGAAATGCTCAGATATTTTGTCAGAGTCAAATGGGATTTTGTGTGTAAACTGAGAGACGTGTATAGTGCTGATATCTGTGACGAATCTCAGTCATCCAGGTCCATAGTAATCTGTGGTTGGTTGAAGAGAGCAACTGGACTTGCAACCAACCACAGATTACTATGGACCTGGATGACTCAGATTCTTCACAGATATGTTTCTATGCACTTTGGGATGAGATCCCTATGAGAGGACTTCCAGAAAACTGGCAGACATCTTAGCCAGAGAGGATCGTTCATTTTTGTCAACCTGGAATGACCATCATTGAACAGAGGTGGGTGTCTAAGACATCAGCCGCCCACAATGCAGCCATCAGCATTCTGATTCGGATTCTATGATGATCCATGAGAGGATAAATACTGGATACTCCCTATTAGTCAGACAGAACTGAGGAAGCCTTTAGGATGAGAGGCGAAACGTTTTCAAGAATCTTCAAACAAGTCCAGTTGCTCTCTTCAACCAACCACAGTATAGTGCTGATGTGTCCTGAATATGAATCTCGATGTTTTGTGGTTGTTTAATCAGTTGTACTTTATTCTCAGGACAGATATGTGTGTGCAGTGACCAAAGACATGCTGGGGAACTCTGTACCCTGTGCAGTGCTCAGACCATCGTGAGTCACCACGCCTTTTGTTTACTCTATTTATCAGGATGTATATTTTCCTTTTTATTTGTAACTAAGATATTCATGTGGGTTGTTCTCTCTTTCTCTCTCTTTCTCTTTCCCAGAGGATCAGTGGTCACTCTGGAGTGTGTGGAGAAGCTCATATGTAAAGATATGCTAGACCCAGTGTCTGGAGACAAACTGAAAGAGAGAGACATCATAGTCCTGCAGAGAGTAAGTGTGTGTGTGTGTGTTTTCCAGTAAAATATTGAGTGACAGGATGATGTGATGAAGCAGTTCCTGTTTTCACCCTGAAGTTGATTATTTTCCTGTAACAGCATGTCCCGGAGTGTTACAGTCCCCAAACGCTGCACTTTTTTGTTTATTAAAGAACCACATAATACTTTTAATACACTGTTTATAGTTCCAGTTAACATGGTGGAATGTTCAGGAAACAAGTTCTCACTTGCATTATAGCAGCTATAAACATTCATCTCCTCCCCAGCCTCATTATTCTCTTTATTTAAAGTTAATAAGACGAAAAAAAATCGCAGCTTGTTCTATCGCGTTCCTGAGAAACTGTAAAGAAGTGTAAGTGTCCTGAAGACGTCAGAAACCTTACAGCTCCAGCTTCGGTGACGAAGCGATTGGACGCCATTTTGCCGAGTCGCTCAAGGTGATTATCGAGAAATAGTCTGAATCTCTCAGCCAATCAGAGCGCACAATTTTCTATAATCACCTGCGTATTTATACAAAAGGAAAGTGATTCAACAGCTCATTTGTCTGCTGGACACGCCCATGTGAAGGAGCTGTTACTATAGAAATGATAACACGTCAGAACAAGAGCATTAATTATAAATAAAGCGGTCATGTGCAGCTGCGCTACAGTCAGAGCTGCTGTTGGAGAGAATTAATTGTGTGTGTGTGTGTGTGTGTGTGTGTGTGTGTGTGTGTGTGTGTGTGTGTTAGGGTGGGACGGGATTTGCTGGATCTGGAGTCAGCCTCTGTGCTAAAGAAGCTCGACCTGTCATGCAGGCATGAGAGAGAGAGAGCGAGAGAGGGAGAGCTGCGGGTTTTAATCCTGTATGTAACATCACTGTTTAATTCTGTTTCCTCTTTCTGTGTTTAGTTTAAATCCAGTACGGCGTAACATTAACATTAATGCTTTCTCTGATGGGATGCGACGGACCTGCAGTGTAAACGATAAATAACTGATGATGGAAACAGCAGACTGTTTGTTTTTTGGTGGCTAAATGCATTACAGACATGCTTCTCTTTTTTTTTTTTTTTGGTAAAATAAATTTTATTTCCACACAGATCAACGGTCAGTTGAATGCTTGTTTTGTTTTTTTTAATTAGAAAATTTCCAGAGGTCAAAGTTCATCATGTTCTGTCACTAACAGAGTGCCGTAGTCTGTGATGGTGCTGATTTTAACCACATCGATTCCGTCCATGATCTCGCTGACCGAGAGAAGACCATCCTGAAACACACACACACACACACCCCAGAACACCTCAGTGCAGGTGAGCGGTGATAAGAAAAGCAGTAGAAACTATAGAGAGCATTTTCCCCCAAGAAACTGATGTCTAAACTCTTAATAAATAAAGTCCAGTCCTGAAGGAAGAGGGCAGCTAAAGATTTCACGTTTAAGCAAAAAAAAATGCTGAGCACACTGTGTGCAGAACATTTGGAGTAAACAGATGCAAAAACAAAACCTCACAATCCAAACTGTTTGTTTTGCGTTCAGTAAAATGTCTTCAAGTTTAAAAATAAGTTTGGAAGGCTGGACTTTTTTCCACATTTTACACTGGGTGTATCGATGATGTGGAAACAGCTGTTCAATTTTACTCTCAACAAATCCAGATTTATGCAGAAAGGACACGCCCTCACGCATGCAGAATAACAATATAGTTACATCTACAGCGTAACGGTCACATTTATACTGTTTCACATTCTCAGCACCAAATCACATCTGTTGAGAATTGTTTTAATTCAAAGCCTAAGCTGTCAGTAATTTTACTTGGTGACATCAGAAACTGTGCTCATATAAAGCCCCGCCCATCAAGTCACTTTTACACAGAAATATTGAGTTTTTTAAAAAACTCAAGTGTACAGATGTGATCAGTTTCACCCAGATAATTATTTAAGCTTCATACATTTCTAATTCAACCTGACGTTTAAAGGTGCAGTTTGCAGTTTTAAAAAAGTTTACAAACCTGTAACACCTTAAAACACGAGAGATAACAGTTTTCTTGCCTATAAATTAAATTCACGTCACCTCTCTGTCTTTAAAGGTGAAGGTATTTGCAGTTTAAACAGAAAATGAAGTTATCATTGTAATTCACATCACAGCCAGCAGAGGGCTCTAAACATTACACACAGCACCTTTAAACGCCTGAGCATGTTCATATTTGCACGCCACTGGATTTAATCATGAAAACTGAATGAAGTGTGGCATGCTGTGAAAGCAGTGATGATTTGGGGTTCTGTACCTCCCTGTTACTTCCAGAACACAGTGTCGTTTGGACAGATTTACAGAAACATTCAGAATTAACACACAAGCCTAAAAAAAACAGGATCAGGGTTTATTTGATTTGGAATTCACAGAGAAATGTTTCACCAGTAAACAATAACAAAAATGTGTTTTGCTTAAAAAACACCTTCTGTCCTCTTCTATACCTCCCTCTCTCTCTCTCGCGGTGAGTGGTGCGTCTCCAGGTGATGAGACATCAGGCAGCTGTGTGTGTGTAAAACAAGTCCGTTCAGGCACTTAGCTGTGTTTCTTCAGTGCGTAACTCCGCTGTGTTAATGATCAAACGTGAACTGATTCCCGAGTGTGGCTGATCCTGACCCCATGACCCTGAGGTCCTCCTGATCATCTGGGTTTGGGTGGAGAGTATAGAGACAGTGTACAGGTGAAGAACCTCACCCCAACCTCTGCTGTTAATGCCATCACCCAGTCCCTTCCCAAATCATACCTCTCAATAGTTTTTAAAATCCTGCATTATTACAGCACCCGCTGCTGTTTTGGATGCCACAACTAACTGCGTATAGCTCCAACGGCCCAAAACATACATGACCACCATAGTACACGTCTGCACACCCAGATTTATCTTCTAAACATCTTTCTAAATAAAGCGCTCATGTGACCAACCCCTGAAATGTCCTTTCACAAGTCCTAATGTCCCTCACGGATATCGTGAAACGTTTCTACATGGCTGACATTTTCACTGATCCGCTGCTCAAAATGCGTGAAATGTTGGGTAGGAAATCAAACAGTATTTTAATGTACGTGTGCACAGAGCTGGCACATCTGCTTCCAGGTTTCTTTTTTTGCCGCGTGATCATGTGATGTTCTAGAGAGGAGCACGAGGGTAAAGATCTGCATTTCATGTTTATTTGTAGAACATAAGCAGATAAAGCTTTCTGAGGAGTCTGTAGCTTGAATGTTTATCAGACACGGAATGTGTTTTCATGATTTTTAGGAAGTAAAAGTTTTTCATAAACTTGGACTGAAACAACTACAGCAGCACAGGAGTGGGAGGAGTCAGTTGCTGATGTCACATGACTCAGATGTGCTGCCTATTTGATGGAGTGTTTTAGCCAATCGTTTTTTTTTTAAAAGCGTAGTAGTGTTATTTTCAACATTGTCTCTTTTTTTAAAAAAAAATTATATATATGATGTATTGTGTCATATGAACAAACAATGGAAGCTTCTTCACATCAGCCACACCCGGGGCAGAGAAACGTGCTGTTTTGGGTGTGTATGTGTGTGTGTGTGTGTGTGTGTGTGTGTGTGAGCGCATAAACCTGGTTTTTTAATGAGTAAAGTGTGTGACTAAATAAATACGATCTGTTTCAGGTAAACTGAAATTCCCTCCCAGCCTCCTGACCTTTCTCTTTTGACCCCTGACCTTTAGTTCCGCTCCTAATAATCTAACCCTCCCACCCATTTAAAAAAAAAAAAAGTTAATTTCTTTTCCCTGTGGAATGAAACTCCCCTCCCTCCCTCTGTATATTTAAATCTGACTCTGTTTAAATCAGATCAGAGCTCATCATGTTTCCTCGTCAGATCTTCTCCGTAATTAGTGGCTTGGCTCCCAACAAACATGTTCCAGTTATCCAGAATCTCTGCCTTGGAAATTCTGTCGTCCTGATTGAGTGTTGAGTGAAGATCCATTGGTTAGAGGATTAATGAAAAGGTAAAGGACGGAGAGAGAAAATTAATTACATCGTTTGGGGTCAATTAAAGACTTGTCATGCATTAATTATATGAATTAGTTCAGTTTATCTGATGACGTGAAAGGTTTTATGAGCGTGTACTCACGTGGTTCTTGTCCGTCTCGTGGAGGAGATGTTTGGCCTCGTTGTCTGCGTGATCGACGTCTTGAGGAAGGATCCAGTGAGCAACTTCATCAGCGTTGAGGAAGCCGTCCTAAAGAGAGTCAACTTTATTCAATCTGTTCAATGAATTTTATTGTGTTAAAGTTTATAAAACGTGTTTATTATGGAATCAGTTTCAGGAAAAATTTATTTAAAATGTGCAGTCAGTCAAGCTGAACATTTTCACGAGGAAACCTCAGGATTCCACACGGTTCGGATTTGTTCGCTGGCGTTACCTCGTGAACGATGGTGCAGGGAAGATTACTTTATAAATCAGCAGAGTTAGATGGATCACCTTCATCACTTAAACTTATTTACACATCAGTTTAAAAACGTGAATGTCCTTTTCTGATAAATCAGTTTGTCGCCCATTTCATCTTCACAGTGGTTCAAAATAAGATCCAATCACAGTTTACCAAAAGGAGGGGGCGGAGTTATTGAAGCCTACCTTACAGTGGATCTTTGAAATGATCTGTTTATCACTGATGTGGAAGAGGGTTTAAATTAAAATCATTTATCAGAAATGAAGTCTAAATATTAAACATGACTGGAAAGAGTTTTTACTCACAAAATAGAAAACAATTTGAGAAACCAAGAAGGACATTTTGATCAGCAGGTTTGAGGAAGTAGAAAGCATCACTAGTGAATTTTTTTTTTTTTAAGTGTTTTTATTGTTTATGAAAGTTTTTATTTGTTCCATTCTGGTCAGGCAGAATGTCTGAGTTTCTCTGGTGTGAGCTGCATCTCAAAACTTATTCAAGAGTCAGAGGATAAAAAGGTTCACTTTGAGCAGTGAAGGATTTCTGAAGACAATACAGAGGCCACGCCTCCCTCCCCGAGACCGACGGGCACCGGGACCATGCCTCCCCATGTCACTGATTGGTACCGGGCCCATGCCTCTCCCTCACGGAGACAGGGTTTTTTTGTTTGTTTTTTTTAATTCAGCTGTAACTACTCCCTTTTTTGATCCGGTTCTTTTCGGAGTCGTGAGCAGTGGTTCGGTCTTAACCCAGACTTTCACACTCTTCATCGTGATGTTTGTCCTGATGAAGGGGACTATACACACCTTGTTGAGGTCTCTGTACTCTGAGAAGTGTTTCCTCTCCGTGGTCACCCACTCGGGTTCACTCTCGCCCTCCTCAGGAGTGAACATGTCACCTACAGAACACACAGCACCAGGTCTCACACATGCTCAAGATTTTACGTGGCGAGTCACGTTTATTTTCTCACACGCTATTCTCGATCATCTGTGTCAGAACTCACCGATGTACTCCTCTAAATCGACCTTGCCGTCTCCGTTCTTGTCGATGTCCTCCATCGTCTCCTGTTGGGACGGAAACAGTCGTTAGAGGACGACCACGACATGCTCTCTGTTAGCTTCACTAATATCAGTGATGAACAGATTGTGGTCGCTATGGTAACGCTTTTCTATCGGACTCATCACCTGCACTACAACTCCCTTCATGTAATCGAACTCCTCTGGATGGAGGAACGCGGTGAACTCCTCCTTCATCACGATGCCATCTCCATCTTTATCCGCCATCTTGAACCGCCGCTGGTCTCGGGCGTGCATGGCTTTATAGGACTCTCTGTCTTCCAAATACTCAGAGTCATCATCTAACAAAAAACAGCTTTCATTACTTGTTAGCTACATTAGCCTTGTAGTTCAAAATTAAAGGAACACTTCAGACTGGCAGGACCATGTCCTGAACGATGCATGGAAATTCAAAGCCACAGCTTTTCCTTTCAGCACCACAATTCCGTGTTTGCATGATCCTCACCCAGGTAAGTTCCATAGGTGGTGCTCTTGTACTCCATCCAGGAGATCTTGCCATCCTTGTTCTCGTCATAATCTTTCCAGTGCTTGTTCACATTCTCTTCGATGTACCTCCTCTGCCGGTGTTTGATCCAGTGGTGCAGCTCAGCATGGTTAACGAAGCCATCCTTATTTGTGTCAATGCGGTCTACGATTTTCCTAAAAGAGGTAAATTAAACATACGAGGAGTTACAAACGCAAAGCGGAAACAGGAGAACGTTCTGGAATGAAAGGTGTTGAGAAGATGGCTCTGTACCCAAGTCTGGCTTTGCTCTCCTCAGGGGTCAGCTGGTCAAAGGTCTTGGCTTCTTCTTTGCCCAGGAAGGCCTCGTGGTCGTACTGGTAGCCGTGAGCATCGTCATGGGCGTGGTCACTCAGATCACGCTGGTGATGCACACGTTTCTCCTGAGGAGGCACGGCGAGGCCGAACGCCAAAATCACCGAGAGGATAAACAGCTGCATTTCCTGTTGACACACAAAGTGATCTCATGTAATGCAGTTTGCACTGCTGAGTGTAAAAGTTTGTACACCCCATCAATTCTGCATCCATGTGGGTGCCTCTGCAAATGAGACACTAATAATCCAGAAGAGCAGCCAAAATCAAAAGACGACAGCTCGATAAATAAAAACATAAATCACTGACTAGAAGCAAGAACAAGAAAATTTAAGAGCTGTTTAGAAGATATGAAAAGGAGATAAAGGTGGATATTAAAAGTTGAACATACAGGTGAAGAGAATTTCACAGTTCACTTTTAAAATGATTATATACATAGTACATATGCCCTTTTTCTTACTTGTGCAACCTGACAAATTGTCTCGTTTCTATAAACTAGACATTCTCCATGTCTTAAGGGTGTGCAAACTTTTGACTCAACTGTAGACAGAAACAGACAAAAAAAAACACTAATTACTGAATGTGAGTGATTCTCCTCCAGTGAAAGCTTACTACAGGATATTTACTGGGTCATTACTGTTTGTATGTTAATGTTGAAATACAGAAGTGTTGGTTTTGTTCAAGCAGAATTAAATCCACAGGGGAAAAAAAAAAAAAGACTTCATAAATTTACCTGAATAATTCTGGCATTAGTTTGACAAATAGAAATAAATGAAGTTCAGAATAAATCACATCATCATCATCATCATCTCCCTCCCTGTCTTCAACGCATTTATTTCACTGAGATATAAACCAAAGCACAGGTCTCATTTTAAATGAGGTAGCTATTGTGATAAATCCTGCACAAAATCACAGTTAAATTATAAAGATGCTTTAAACCCTGAAAACATTTCACACAAACTCTCAGCTGCACAAAGAAAAGGAAAAAACACGAGGTTTATCTGTGTGCAAATTAATAACTCTAGTAAATCTCAATTTTCCAAAAACAAGAAACCAGTGCTGTAACCCACCCAGAGTCCCCACTGCGCTTTGACCCAACCACTGTCCCCCCGCGCTTTGACCCAGAGTCCCCCCGCGCTTTGACCCAACCACTGTCCCCCCGCGCTTTGACCCAGAGTCCCCCCGCGCTTTGACCCAGAGTCCCCCCGCGCTTTGACCCAGAGCCCCCCCGCGCTTTGACCCAGAGTCCCCCCGCGCTTTGACCCAACCACCGTCCCCCCGCGCTTTGACCCAACCACCGTCCCCCCGCGCTTTGACCCAGAGTCCCCCCGCGCTTTGACCCAACCACTGTCCCCCCGCGCTTTGACCCAGAGCCCCCCCGCGCTTTGACCCAGAGCCCCCCCGCGCTTTGACCCAGAGCCCCCCCGCGCTTTGACCCAGAGCCCCCCCGCGCTTTGACCCAACCACCGTCCCCCCGCGCTTTGACCCAACCACCGTCCCCCCGCGCTTTGACCCAACCACCGTCCCCCCGCGCTTTGACCCAGAGTCCCCCCGCGCTTTGACCCAGAGCCCCCCCGCGCTTTGACCCAGAGTCCCCCCGCGCTTTGACCCACCCACCCAGAGCCCCCCCGCGCTTTGACCCAGAGTCCCCCCACGCTTTGACCCAACCACCGTCCCCCCGCGCTTTGACCCAACCACCGTCCCCCCGCGCTTTGACCCACCCACCGTGCTTTGACCCACCCACCCAGAGTCCCCCCGCGCTTTGACCCACCCACCGTGCTTTGACCCAGAGTCCCCCCGCGCTTTGAACCACCCACCCACCCAGAGTCCCCCTGTGCTTTGACCCAGAGCCCCCCCGTGCTTTCACCCAGAGTCCCCCTGCGCTTTCACCCAGAGTCCCCCCGCCGCTTTGACCCGCCCACCCAGAGCCCGCCTCCCCGCCGCTTTGACCCGCCCACCCAGAGCCCGACCCCCCGCGCTTTGACCCGCCCACCCAGAGCCCGCCCCCCGCGCTTTGACCCGCCCACCCAGAGCCCGCCCCCCGCGCTTTGACCCGCCCACCCAGAGCCCGCCCCCGCGCTTTGACCCGCCCACCCAGAGCCCGCCCCCCACGCTTTGACTCGCCCACCCAGAGCCCGCCCCCCGCGCTTTGACTCGCCCGCCCCGAGCCCCTCCAGCGCTTTGACTCGCCCGCCCCGCGCCCCTCCAGCGCTTTGACTCGCCCGCCCCGCGCTTTGACTCGCCCGCCCCGCGCTTTGACTCGCCCGCCCCGCGCTTTGACTCGCCCGCCCCGCGCTTTGACTCGCCCGCCCAGAGCCTCGAGCTTTAACTCACCCAGAGTCCTGCGCTTTAACTCACCCACCCAGAGCCCCGAGCTTTAACTCACCCACCCAGAGCCCCGAGCTTTAACTCACCCACCCAGAGCCCCGAGCTTTAACTCACCCACCCAGAGCCCCGAGCTTTAACTCACCCACCCAGAGCCCCGAGCTTTAACTCACCCACCCAGAGTCCTGCGCTTTAACTCACCCACCCAGAGCCCCGAGCTTTAACTCACCCACCCAGAGCCCCGAGCTTTAACTCACCCACCCAGAGCCCCGAGCTTTAACTCACCCACCCAGAGCCCCGAGCTTTAACTCACCCACCCAGAGCCCCGAGCTTTAACTCACCCACCCAGAGCCCCGAGCTTTAACTCACCCACCCAGAGCCCCGAGCTTTAACTCACCCACCCAGAGCCCCGAGCTTTAACTCACCCACCCAGAGCCCCGAGCTTTAACTCACCCACCCAGAGCCCCGCGCTTTAACTCACCCACCCAGAGCCCCGCGCTTTAACTCACCCACCCAGAGCCCCGCGCTTTAACTCACCCACCCAGAGCCCCGCGCTTTAACTCACCCACCCAGAGTCCCGCGCTTTAACTCACCCACCCAGAGCCCCGAGCTTTAACTCACCCACCCAGAGCCCCGAGCTTTAACTCACCCACCCAGAGCCCCGAGCTTTAACTCACCCACCCAGAGCCCCGAGCTTTAACTCACCCACCCAGAGCCCCGCGCTTTAACTCACCCACCCAGAGCCCCGTGCTTTAACTCACCCACCCAGAGCCCCGTGCTTTAACTCACCCACCCAGAGCCCCGAGCTTTAACTCACCCACCCAGAGCCCCGAGCTTTAACTCACCCACCCAGAGCCCCGAGCTTTAACTCACCCACCCAGAGCCCCGAGCTTTAACTCACCCACCCAGAGCCCCGAGCTTTAACTCACCCACCCAGAGCCCCGAGCTTTAACTCACCCACCCAGAGCCCCGAGCTTTAACTCACCCACCCAGAGCCCCGAGCTTTAACTCACCCACCCAGAGCCCCGAGCTTTAACTCACCCACCCAGAGCCCCGCGCTTTAACTCACCCACCCAGAGCCCCGCGCTTTAACTCACCCACCCAGAGCCCCGCGCTTTAACTCACCCACCCAGAGCCCCGCGCTTTAACTCACCCACCCAGAGTCCCGCGCTTTAACTCACCCACCCAGAGCCCCGAGCTTTAACTCACCCACCCAGAGCCCCGAGCTTTAACTCACCCACCCAGAGCCCCGAGCTTTAACTCACCCACCCAGAGCCCCGAGCTTTAACTCACCCACCCAGAGCCCCGCGCTTTAACTCACCCACCCAGAGCCCCGTGCTTTAACTCACCCACCCAGAGCCCCGTGCTTTAACTCACCCACCCAGAGCCCCGAGCTTTAACTCACCCAGAGCCCCGAGCTTTAACTCACCCACCCAGAGCCCCGAGCTTTAACTCACCCACCCAGAGCCCCGAGCTTTAACTCACCCACCCAGAGCCCCGAGCTTTAACTCACCCACCCAGAGCCCCGCGCTTTAACTCACCCACCCAGAGCCCCGTGCTTTAACTCACCCACCCAGAGCCCCGTGCTTTAACTCACCCACCCAGAGCCCCGAGCTTTAACTCACCCAGAGCCCCGAGCTTTAACTCACCCACCCAGAGCCCCGAGCTTTAACTCACCCACCCAGAGCCCCGAGCTTTAACTCACCCACCCAGAGCCCCGAGCTTTAACTCACCCACCCAGAGCCCCGCGCTTTAACTCACCCACCCAGAGCCCCGTGCTTTAACTCACCCACCCAGAGCCCCGAGCTTTAACTCACCCAGAGCCCCGAGCTTTAACTCACCCACCCAGAGCCCCGAGCTTTAACTCACCCACCCAGAGCCCCGAGCTTTAACTCACCCACCCAGAGCCCCGAGCTTTAACTCACCCAGAGTCCTGCGCTTTCTCTCTCCACTCCGCTCTTCTGCTTTTTGTTTTTTTTCGCCACGGATTCAGTCGCGTTGGCACTCTGCCTCTTTAAATCACGCGCAAGAGGGGGCGGTCCCCATCGTACACGTTCCTCCCAAAATCCCGTATTGATACACAAAGTGACCAATCACAGATCAGCAGTGGGCGGTCCTGCTCGGAATCGTGAACGCGACTGGCTCCGAGGCGCCACGTTGACACGCGAACGCGCATGAAACTGAAGATGCTGAAGCGCGCGCAATCTCCCTTCTGTCCAACTCGCATCTTCAAGGACCCCTCGGGGTAGCTGTGATGTTTGCCTGAATTAAATTCATCAACATGCTCGCTTGAAATTGAATGTTAGTATAGATGTAAGTTGTTAAGGCGAAATCTTGTAATTATTTAAAGTACTAAGTTCTGTATAATTTAACTGTAAAGATGCAGTCCGTGAAGTGATTTCTGTAGAAGTGATTGAGTGGCACTGCCTGTTAGCTTAGCAACTATTAAAACAGCTTTATTAGCATTAATTTTAGTCAACATCGGTTGCCAAAGTATTAAACACACACACACACACAGAGTAAATTCTAAAATTTAATTAGACATCAAATGCTGCATTGATATTTTATTTGTTTTTTAATTTATTTTTCCAAGTTCACAAAACGCGACACGGAAAAAGGCACATAAATATCTACCTAAACAGGTCCTTCTACGTTTTTTTTTTTTTTAAATAACACATTATTGAAAAAGTACAAATGTCCGAAACCAATATGGCAACATCATGTTATCATCCTGTTAAATATAGGGAGGAACAGAGAAATAATCAAAGGGAACAATCTGATAAAAAATGTCTTATAAACAATTTATAAGACAAAATTGAAAACAAATTATGTAGGAAATGCTGTAGTTAAAGATGTCCATGGATAGAAATAAAAAAAGGAAAACAAGTAAACAAGCAAGAAAACTAATAATGAAAAAACCATACATACATACAAGGGGAAACAGTTTTATCTCCATTATCTAATTCAGTGGGGAAATGTTTTAAAATATCATACAATCTTTCTGCTTTCCTTCTACCAGGGCTGCGTTAACCCTTGTCAAGTCCCTGGGCAGACACCCCCCCACCCCCCCCCCCCACCCCCACCCCCACCCCCCCCATGCCCTGGGCAGGCGCACCCCTGAGGCCCTGGGCAGACGCACCCCTGCACCCCCGAGGCACTGGGCAGACACCCCCCGAGGCCCTGGGCAGACACACACACACACCCCCCGAGGCCCCACCCCCGCCTGTTGTCAACTGCGCTCAGCAAATTCACCCCCTCAGACGTGCCTGTCTACCTAGACACAGAAACTTAAATAATGACAGTGGCACAATTAGAAATACTATTGAACGATAAAACTTTATATCCATCAACACCTATTTAATCGAGAAAAGGCAATGGTGAAATAGGCAACTGCATGGTGAAAAAATCCATCAGACATCACGGTTAACAAGTCTGGTTAATTAAAGTTTAACTTCAAGAAGCCTTTGAATGAGTGAGTCAATGAACAACGTCAAGAACATAACCTAGGCCTACAACAGTTTCTTTAGTATTCACAACAAGAACATTCATTTGGTATATAACCGTTCGTCTTCATTTTGGAATCCAGGCGACTTTTAACTTGTGAAAACAAAGAGTGATAACAAAGAAAGAAAAATATCTTGCTTCTCAGAAATAAATCTGAAAATGTTAGGCTATGTGAAACATTTCATCCTTTCACACACGTAATGTCCCAAACAGCAGCGGCACACAGCTTTGCGCATTCAGTTTGACAGCCATGGGTCAACTTACAAGGGCACTTTCCTACTTTTTTGGAAAGCGAAGTCATTAATTAAATCATTGAACTCAAGCTGGCGTAGCGTGTGAAGACATAGTGGACAGTGATCATACTGACAATGACGGGTGATTTATGCGACGGGACAAGGTGGGCTTCCTTACGGGTGGCGAAATGCATCAAAAATGTTATCAATATGATCAAAACTTCTGAAAATATTGTTTCATATTTTCCGATCTCGCTACCTCCAAGGCCCCCTAGTGGCCGAGGCCCTGGGCAGCTGCCCATGAAGCCCATTAGGATAACGCGTTCTTGCCTTCTACACACCTATAGAGGATGTGCAGTCACGTGACCCGCACGTGTGTACTCCGCCATATTGGACGGCTTCAGGATTGTTTACCTTGCGCAAGCGTAATGGATCCAGGCAGTAATCCCCAAGAAAATTCGGAAAATACCCCATCTACATCGCGCGATTACTTGTCTAAGTTTGTTCAGCATCTTGAAGGTGACGTGAGGCAGCGTTACGTGGAAAAGTGTTCCAGGTTGGGGATTGCAGATCCGTACAACTTGCCGCAATCCTTGTTCAGGGAAATTCGGAGCTGCGGTGCCGGCGATTTGCCCGATCTGGCCTACCACGACATTTACAATTTTCTCGTTAATCGTGAATCGTGTTACACTGGCAAAGCCCTCAAAGCTTACAAGAGCCTGGAAGCTTATAAATATTTTGTTGCGGGATGCGTATCTCAACTATACCTCTGGAAGGTTCCGAAGAAGAATGTCTACTTGATAACCTCACGGGTAAGTGGCATTAAGACGTTTATCATAAAGAGACAATGCAGGACATTTTATTGTAGGAATGTTCGAAATCTAAACTCAGTCCATGAAACATAGGAAGTATGAGAAGAAAACAGTAAATCAGAAAGCTGCGCACATTTGCGCAGCTTCCGCGAAAACATGCGCAGCTTTCTGATTTACTGTTTTCTTCTCATACTTCCTATGGTTCATGGACTGTGGCATTTGCTTATTTAGTAATTTTAATACAGAATTTACTCTGATGAAATTATTCAGACACTCCAACACCCCCCCTAAAAAAAAAATCGGATCTGCACGATTCAGCCGTGAAAAAGGCGCATCCGCCGTTTGCATCCCTGTTTAAACTCATAGGTTAACCGTCTTTAACCGGCTAATGAGGCTCGGTGGTCGGTCAAGTTTTTTTTAGTTTTCGCCATCCCTACTATGGATTGGCCTTTCAAAGGCATCATCATCATCATATTTCCCTCTTGGCACATTACTGGCCTTGGGGCGCTCCTGATGGGGGTAGTCTAACATCCATCAGTTGCATAAGCCTTGTTTTGTCCATCATACACCGCCTAGCCTGTGTCCTATCCACCCCAAGCAACTTTTCGACCTTAGTCCAGACTTTGGTCTGTGTTCTACAATCAAAAAGAACTTGCTTTTGTATGGCCCAGTTTTGTAACCTGCAAACATGGCCTAGGTATTTCAAATACTGGCGTTGACAGAAGATGCGGATAGGAGGAGTGTTTGTAAGTTCCCTCAGTTTTTCATTGGAAATTTTGTATCTCCAATCTAGTTCACTGTCATCGGACACTTGCTTTTCTCTTGTGGGAGCATTGATGCGTTGAAACCCACCCTTGACCATTTTCCTTAGAAATCCGTTCCAGATCACTTCCACTGTATCCAACTCTTTTTCAGTCAGTGCACATGCCTGTATACTATATAGAAGGCGAGATCTCACGCACGTGGCGAGGAATCTGACTCGAGTTGATAGTTTGACTCGCTTATCTGCGAGGATATGTTTTAGCTCATTCCATTTCTGGTAGGCCGCTCCAATTCTTGCAAATAGGAAACGAGACGTCTTTTCTTCATCGTTGGTAATTGTATACCCGAGGTATTTAAAAACCCTTACATTCTTAATTTTGTTACCATCAATGGTGAGCAGACTTGCCTGGCTCTTTATTTCCTCATTTACGTTAAAGGGCATAGTTTCTGTTTTTACATAAGACATTTTCAAGCCGAAGCGTGCAAAGGTTCGATCGTAAATCTCTAGGGTGTTCTTTAGTTCATCTATTGAGTTTGCAAAAATCGCCTCATCATCAGCATACAGCAATTCGGTAATCTGGGTAGTTCCACGTGCTGGGGCCTCTGAGCGGTATTCCCGTGGTGATACTTCATTGGGAATGCAGTATGTAACGTTCACACCTGCACCTGGGCAATCCCTTAGTACTTCATTTCGTGCTACCCTGACTACAAAGTCCATATAGATATTGAATAGGACAGGGGACTCAAGTGCGCCTTGGCGACATCCTACCAGTGTGTCGAAGAGATGCTTACTTCCTTTCACAAACGCTTTTGTGCCGGTGTACAGTGCATGCAGTATGGATACTAAATGGGGGGATTTTAGTCTGATCTTCAGACACTTAAATAAGGCATCCCTTGGTATCCAGTCGTATGCTGCTTTGAGGTCCACAAATGCTATGTACACTGGTTCCTTTGATCTCTTTGTGTTTTCAAGTAGCTGGCGTAGTATATATATTGCGTCTGTAGTTGACCTGTTTACTCTAAAGCCAAACTGTGATTGCAGGAGGATGTACTCATAGGTTTCCCTTATTCTTTCAACAACTATTCCAGACAGGACTTTGGATATCGTGGCTATTATACTGAGCCCTCTGTAATTCTCTGCCAGTGATCTTAAACCCTTCTTGTATAGGCAAGTAATACTAGCTGTTAGCCACTTTGCTGGAACTTGAGCATAAGACCAAATCAAGCTGATGAGTAGTACCATAAAGTTAAGAAGACCTGATGATTGCGAATATTTCAGTTGTTCAGCATATATTTTATCTGTTCCTTGACATTTGCCATTCTTAAGTTTCTTGATACTGTGTTCTATTTCTCCTCGCTCTGGTACTGAGTCATCTATTTTCGGAGCATCATCTGGTGGCAGTATGTATGGGTAATTCTCCGGATGTTCCAATTCGGGCTGTGGTTCATACCCACGATCGCTGAAGTGCGTAGAGAAATGCTCCTCCAACCTACGCATTGGGACCAATGGTCTATTGAGCCGTGTTAGAGATGTATACTCCTTCATCAAACGAAACTCTTGTTCTGTGTCTCTTTCTTCACTTGCAGTATTCAGTAAGTCCGCCTTAGTTTGGAAATACTTGTTCTTCAACTCTGTTCGCATCTTTCTTGTCTCATAGTATAGGATCTTTCTTTTGTTGGGGTCCTTTTCAGCCCAATATTTCCGTGTAAGGTCTTGGTATACTGAGTTCGTCCATGGCTTATTCAGCTCTCTTTTACTTTTTGATGGTATTATTTCTTGGGATGCCTCTATGATTGCCTCAGTCATCCTTTCTTCTACTGTATCTATTTCGGTACTATCTTCACCATGTCCCAACAGCAAAGAGTCTAATTTTGCACTATACTGTCCTTGAATCTTCAAGTCATCCCTCAATTTATTCATATCCGGACGTGTGGGAGGAAGTCTGGATTTTCGAAAGATCTTGTGTACTTGTCTCCGAGTTGGGAATGCAGTAGTCATAACCACAATGCGATGATCAGAGTCGAAGAGTTGACTTTGCATCAGGTAGACTTGACAGTTCGTGGTTGATCGTTTCACGTACCAATCTGACAGGATGTAATCTAGCCTGCACTTATAGCCAAGGTTCGACACAAATGACCATCGGTGTTCATCAGATTTCGTTGCAAACATCGTGTTTAGCAAGAATAGATCTTCACTTTCAGCTGTTTCTATCAGGCGTAATCCATTAAAGCTCGTTGGGTTGTTGTCATTGAATGGGCCAACACTGCGCCATCTATTCATGTCACAATCATGTCCAATTGTGGCGTTAAAATCTCCAGCGACTATAACTTTGAAGGAGGGATGTTCGTTCTTACATTTATATACTAGTTTCTGGAGGGTTTGATAGAATGATTGCTTCGTTGATTCTGCGTATTGTTCAGTTGGGCAGTAGCAGTTTACAATAGATAACTTCACACCACACACAGTGACGCGTACCATTGTCATTCTTCCTTCAACCACGTGGTTTACATCCAGTAGTCTCACATGGGGTACTAGTACTATCGCAACACCTGCCTTAGCCGTTTTCATACCATTATAGATTATCGTCCAGCCGTCAAGTACTGGATCACTGAAACAAATTTCTCCTTCTTCTTTTTGTCTCACTTCCTGCATACAGGTTATGTCATGAGATAGATTCTTGAATTGAATAACACAGTCAGCAAGCTTGAGTTCACATTTGCATGTTCTTGTATTGATGGTACCGAGTCGACAATCATGATAGCCCTGTCTGTTCAGTTTGGTTCTCGGATGGGGTCTCATATCTTCAAAGCAGTTCAGTCTAAACTATTCTATTCTTTGTTTTTACAAACACACAGTTGACAAAACACTCTAATAATAACCAGTCATATAATCAATAAGATCGTATCCAGAACTCGTATCCACAAAACAGGCTTTCTCTTGCCTTTTACAATGATCGTAATCCAGATTGAAAGAGGCTACTTTACAAGCTGGTGCCAGTGCTCCGTTTGCTCACCCGGTCGCAAGACCAGGATCCCCAGGGTGTACCTGTCCTAATGACGGAGGTGGAGCTGGCTTGAGTGTGAGAGGCGATTAGACTTATGAGGACTTATAAATGCCTTGTAAGCCTAGCAGTAATACTGAGAGTTGCGCGTCACACAATTTACACCCCATTACATAATTTACATATATGAGCCAAAAAGATAAAACATTGTCATAGACTAGGCCAGGGTAGTAGGGCTCGGCATAGCCATTTTAAACGTTAGAGATCAAGCGGACTGACGGCCACAAACACTGTTCTGTCTAGTTTCTAAGTATGCAGTTATCATGTTATCATTCAATCCGAAAATCAACTTAACAGATGTACTAGGAGTATTGAATTAGAAGATTACACCTACCTGATATGAAGTGTTCACTACAAATTCGGCTGGTAGAACTGGGGTTCCAGTTTTCTCTTCGCACAGCGGACACCCATTTTGCGCGTGTCTCCTCGTCTGCGGGGAATCTATAAAATGACACGCCCTCCTTTTGGCCCTGTCTATTGGTACAACCAAATGCTGAACAAGATATAACCATTCTCAAAAGATCGACTCCCACACACTTGATAATTAGAACGGGTTCGTCTAAGTTCTATGCGCGGCCATGCCGTCCAAGATGGCAGATAAACAAATATCACGTGACCTCGTGACGTCACGTGCACGCTCTCTATATGAGGGGTGGTTTTTTTTATTCAGTTATAGATTCAAAATTAAACCTGTATATATTTGTAATCACTAAAAATAATAAAACAATAATGATCAGACACATTTTTACAAATATTTCAGCACTGAAGAGTTGACTCACCCGCTTTACATCAAACTTTCTAGTTTTCCTGAAGCCCCATCGAGCTGCATGTTCAGCTGTTTTTCCAGCTTTATCCAGCTGACTCAAGTCATTCACACAGTAAAGGAGTTATTTAGGATGTTAAACAGGTGGAAAAACACTGCAAATGTGCTGAAATCTGCTTCCTGTTCTGTTCATTTCCTGCACTTCTCTGTATAAATGGGTTAATAACGCATTGTGCAGCTATTATTACACACCGGCTTGATGAGATCAGGCAAGTTTTATTGTTTTTCACATGCACACTACAAGTAAATACAGTATTCCCTTTATCAGTCCTCCAAAACATGTTCTGTGCTCAAATCTCTCATCTTATTATTCAGTTAAACACGTTCCTCAGCCCCTACAGGGAGATTCGTATTAAAAGTGTGGAGTTATACAGTGATGAATTTAAGTCTGAGGGTTTATTCACTCTATCAGTGCCACAGCGCTGAATCACACACAGTTCAGGAGTCTCCTCCTTGATGCTTGTCTCTCTATGAGAACAGAGAGTGTCTCTTTCATGGAGGGTTCCAGGTAGAACCCATTTAGAATGCAAAGAGCCTTTATCTACCCCTGAGCTAATCCAGATTTATGCCTGTTACAATTAATCTGAATATAGATCTGAATTTAAACTTTTCATCAGTCTGGTGAAGCATGCCAAATTTGATGATGATTGGAAAACATTTGCGGTTGTAATCACTGTGTCTGAAACTCTGTCCTGCTGTAAAACGCACTGTGTACTGCACACGACTCCCATCCGAGTACACACTACAGTGTTAACAGGAATGTTCATGTCCGTGGAGTGTACTACAGACCCATACCTTCCTGTCATCACAGTCCGTGTCATGCAGGGGGCTGACGTCAGACTTGTGCTGTGTTCAAAAACTTCTGACTTCTGAAAAATGTACATCGGGGTGTCCAGACTTTTTGCAAAGAGGGCCAGATTTGACGAGGTGAAAATGTGTGGGGGCCGACCATTCAGCCTGACATTCTTTGAACCATTAACATTAAATGCAAATGAACTTAATGAAATTTTTATTGCAAATGGCATACTTTTCATTTCTTCACATAGAACACAAATAAATCTAAACAAGTTTTTACCAAAATCACTCTGCCTTTCATATTTGAAGACTACATAAAATGAAGAAAAAGTCTGACTGGGAAAAAAAACTTTCGGGAAGATTAAACATATCTAGGTTCATTTGGAACATTACATATTATTCACTATTAAATGCTCACTGTAAACTTCTAAATTCAAAACATGTGAACAGGAAAATAACACTAACAGTTATCTTATTCAGAAGTACAAAACATTGAGGGCCATATGAATCAGTGTATCACTCATTCTTTTGTTTTTCAAGTGACAATCAAAAAACAAAAATATGTTACTTGATTTTGAATCGGATATCAAAAACGAAAAAGGCAGTGTTTTTCATTATTTCAATTTTAGACTCAGATCAAAAATACGTAATGGAAAAACGTGCTGCCGGACCAAATTTGGATTTAATATTTAATTTGTCGGGTTTATGAGACCCAGTTTAATTGTCAATTGAAAAACAAAAGAGCAAATAATATACGGATTGAAAAGACTCAGTGCATATTCAAAACTGTGGTTTTGATTATCACAAAAAAAATCAATTCACTGAGATTTTAGAATTTATTCGCCTCAGAATAACTAAACAAATAACTTGCTTGCACTAATGTGAAGGGTGATACTGAGATCTCGACTGCAGTAAATAGGCCAGGTCTGGCTCAAAGACAGTGGTTTTGATGTGCAAGATGTCACGCAGGTGAGAGTCACTTAGTCTTGTCCTCACGCAGTTCTTGTTAAGGTTCATAACCGAGAATGTTTTCTCACACAAGTATGTCGAGCCATGTTGAGTTAGCATGTTTCGTCTGGTAGTGCCTCTTGATATTGAATTCCTTGAAAACAGCCACAGTCTCTTGGCAAATTAGGCAGACACAGTTGTTTCGGATTTCAGTGAAAAAAGGCTCCAATTTCGGGCGGCACGGTGGTGTAGTGGTTAGCGCTGTCGCCTCACAGCAAGAAGGTCCGGGTTCGAGCCCCGGGGCCGGTGAGGGCCTTTCTGTGCGGAGTTTGCATGTTCTCCCCGTGTCCGCGTGGGTTTCCTCCGGGTGCTCCGGTTTCCCCCACAGTCCAAAGACATGCAGGTTAGGTTAACTGGTGACTCTAAATTGAGCGTAGGTGTGAATGTGAGTGTGAATGGTTGTCTGTGTCTATGTGTCAGCCCTGTGATGACCTGGCGACTTGTCCAGGGTGAACCCCGCCTTTCGCCCGTAGTCAGCTGGGATAGGATCCAGCTCGCCTGCGACCCTGTAGAAGGATAAAGCGGCTAGAGATAATGAGATGAGATGAGATGAGATGAAGTACTCCAATTTCCACTTTAAGAACAAGAAACCTTTTTTTTAAGAAACCTTTATTCGTCACATGCACACTTCAAGCACAGTAAAATTCATCCTCTGCATTTAACCCATCTGAAGCAGTGAACACACACACACACACACACACACCCAGAGCAGTGGGCAGCCACACCAGAGCGCCCAGGGAGCAGTCAGGGGTTCGGTACCTCACTCAAGGGCACCTCAGCCCAAGGCCACCCCACGCCAACCTAACTGCATGTCTTTGGACTGTGGGGGAAACCGGAGCACCCGGAGGAAACCCACGCAGACACGGGGAGAACATGCAAACTCCACACAGAAAGGCCCTCGCCGGCCGCTGGGCTCAAACCCGGAAACTTCTTGCTGTGAGGTGACCATGCTAACGACTACACCACCGTGCCATCCACTTGTCCTGGAAGCGGCGGCCCTCGCTGTCAACTTTCCTTTTTTTAGTTACAGTTGCCATTTTAGAAATGGGCTGGAAAGGTTCACACAAGGGTCATGTGGCAAGAGTGCGGCCACAGGTCTGCTGCGATCTTCTGGTGAAATATAAAATAGCTTTTTTGTACGTGTGTATTTTATATTATTATTGATTTTATCACAGAGGCTGCAGGCTGGTGGAAATTTGAACACGGGTTGCAATTGGCCCCCGGGCCGGACTTTGGACATGCCTGATGTACATTCAACTTGATCAACTTGGAAAACAAAATAGCAGTGTTTGAACTATGCCGATATTTTCGGGGGGTCCCTTTTTTTCCCTGGGGGGGGTGTGCTTGCGCTTGTCTCAGAGCGCAGATCTCCAAACGCATGAGAAGCCTATCTTACGCACATATCACGCGGACTCCACACCTCCACACACGCATCGCGTCTGAAGTCATAACTCATCAGGGGAAATCGTGTCTGCATTGGCATGTTCAAAAAACAACCTCGCGTCAACAATGATACCACACGCAAGAAAAAAAAAACAGTCAGGCTACTCAACACATCTGATCCACAGCAGCACCAAAGGCTTTCTTTCACCAAAGGTCATCTGCTGAAGAACCGTCTTGCTGCTCCTCGGCATTTTTACTTTTCTTAACAAATCCAAAACTCGAAAGAGTACCTTGTTTTCTTTTCGACATGGCTAACGCTGAAGACTAGCACTCGCATGATCTGAAGATGCACCGAATGATAAACACTTTCTCAACCTACTGCCACACCCACTACAAACATTGTAGCAAAACAACCGTGGGAAAGAGGGGCAACTACAGAAACATGGATAGAAGTCGTGGGAAAATTCTGGGGGCACAAACTAGTAGAAAGGAAGTGTGTTGGCACTGTTGGCACACTTCCTTTCTACTAGTCTGTGTCCCCAACCTGGCAGCAGCAGTCGTTGTTATATCAGTTTATTTTATCTTTGATGTAAACACAACACTTCGGATATGCAAATGCTTCCCGTTACACACGATTGCTATGTCAATAAACATCATTTTGCCAATATTTTAGAGACCCCCCAACATTTCCCAAATCATGTTTTCAAGGGATCTCATGTCTGTTTCAGGGGATCTCGGATCCCCCGAGTACCCCCGTAGTTCAAACAGTGCAAGATAGATGCCAGCAGCAGCATCTGTGGTCTGACCTGCATGGCCTTTGAAATACGATAATGTTCCATTCATACATTTACACTTATTATTGTAGCTAATGTTCTATAATTATTTATTATTATATTCAAATTAACTTCTTCTTCTTCTTTTGGCTGTTCCCATTAGGGGTCTCCACAGTGGATAATGTCCCTCCATCTCCTCCTGTCCTCCATATCTTCTTCTGTCACACCAACCATCCTCATGTCCTCCTTCACCACGTCCATAAATCTCATCTTAACTCTTCCTCTTTTCCTTCTACCTGGCAGCTCCATCTCCAGTGTTTTTTTCCCGATATGCCCTGGATCTCTCCTCTGTACGTGTCCAAACCATCTCACTCTCATTTCAGTTAGAGTCTGTATTTTCCCAATTTCTTGCGTGTCATGAATGCAGCAAAAGATGCAAAAATCATGACTTAAAATCACCGTAGTGCATCATAGGATGCTGTGGCTGATGAAGTAAGCTCTGGCTGTTCTGTGGAAATTTCCCCCAGAGTCATGTATCATCCAGGTAACTACTGTGAACTGCTAACATTTTATTTTTCATGTTAACGACTTACTGCTTTTCCACCAAGATCAGTACACGAGCAGAATCCAGTACAGAGTTTCAGACACAGCCTGTTTCTAAAGAATTTAAAAACCTCTGACTTCCTGTTTCAGAAATCACAAACTCGTTACATTCACAACATCTGCACTTTCAAAAAAATCAACAGGAATAATGTTCTTTATTTGAAATCTCAAAAGTTTGACAAATTTTTCATTATAGCACCACCTAGAAGTGAATATAATCAAACCTTCTTGGAGATGTTAAGCATGAGGTCTTTCAGTTCTCTCTGAAGTTTGGTCAGAATACGTCACAGCGGTGCTGAGATCTGCCTTCATGTCTTGTTTGCCATCAAATTGGTTGATTGGTATATATATATATATATATATATATCCTTGTCTATTGAGGTATTTCACCTGACGTCACAGGGTCACGTGACGCCCCGGTGTCCGCCATTTTGAACGTCAAGCTAGCTAATGTCAACAACAGTAGCTGGTATGTTACTGTAGCAATGTTTACGTTCAGTCATTTGGGTGACTGTTAAAACCTTTCAGTCTCAAGTTTTTCCTTTACTGTATTTACTAGTTTACTGAGCTAGCACGCGCCGGCCACCGGGGAGCTAGCGCGCGCCAGCCGCCGGCAGGCTAGCGTGCGCTAGCTCCCAGCTTGCCCGAGCGCGCTAGCTCAGTAAACTAGTAAATACAGTAAAGGAAAAACTTGAGACTGAAAGGTTTTAACAGTCACCCAAATGACTGAACGTAAACATTGCTACAGTAACATACTAGCTACTGTTGTTGACATTAGCTAGTGCTAACAGCTAGCTGCTAGTGCACTGCTACAACTACACCGACCCTAATAATACAGTTCTTGGTCACTGCCTGGTAACAGCAAATTTATAACGGGCCATGTCTCAACAGACTAAGAAGTTATTTCAATGACATTTAATAACATTTTGTTTATCCTGAGGACCGAAAGTAAATGAAAATGTGAACAAACCTTAGCTGTAATAAGATGGCGACCACCGGCTCCAGGGACGACCCGCTGATGTAGGCATGTTACCCAGCCTGACACAAAATATTTGTCGGCATCCAAATTCTTATACGCTTTCAGATCAATACCTGTGTATGGCGATGGGTTTTTAACGACATAGGTATACAGATCATGTGGGCCGAAGTCAGGTAAAGACGAGGGCTTCGTGTACTTCCGTACGTCAGTGAACAATCCTGGTGGAAGCAGGTAAACGTCGTTCTCTAAGCCTGCTAACCTCAATTTTTGCAAATACCTCTCCCTCTGCTCGCCCTGTAAATGCCCTACGTCGCTGGATAGTGAAGGTGTTTTCTGCATCTCGCTCCTTTTTCTTTTATGTTTTTCGTTTGTCGCCTTCCTCGCATTCAAACTGATTCGAGCTGTGACGTCCAAAATGGCAGCATCACATGACTTGGTCACGTGGGTGAAATACCTCAATACTTACCTTGTCTATATTTACCCTTCTACATGTACATAGCTTTTTGTTTTGTTTTTTTGTCTACGCCTTTTTTATCTGTTTGTACTAAGAGAGCTAAGTGAAACCGGAGTCAAATTCCTCGTGTGTGTTCACATACCTGGCAATAAAAGTGATTCTGACTCTAATGTGTTCTGAACAGACCATCCTGTGTATCAAATGTCAGATAAACAGACTTTTCAGGAGTCTCACAATGCTGTGATTCAAATTTGGCAATGATGGAACAAAGTCTGTGGGAGAAGAAAAGATAAAACTGTTTTGAAAAAAAATATAAGATCACAGAAAATCCAATATGGCAGAAAGATTCAGAGGAAAGTGGAATCGCTGAAACATACTGTATGTCCATACTGGTGGCACTAAAGGGCTTGAATAGTGAACACTAAAATCATGATGAAGGGTTGACTGGACAGTGAATGAGTTCTTAACTCCTTGAATGGGTTCTGGTTGGAACCCACCATGAGATAAACCACAAAGCCTTCAGGGAGCTACATGGAAATATCAGGTGGAAAAACCACGCGCCTTATATTTATTATAAAACACCATTTATACACAGAGAGATTGGTATCAGAAGGGTCTATAGGGAACCCTACAACAGGAAGTTCCCCTCTCAGAAAAGTAGTAGACTTCCCTTGAGGAAACTGGAACTTTTGAACCAGTCAAAGACACATCAGGAACCTTTTTTTTGGTCAAAGACTGTAGTTTATGGAAAAAGATAAAAATTTACAACCTCACACCTGATTTACCTTCATCCCCCCCCCCCCCCCCCCCCCCCCCCTTCCCCTCAGGTCATGTGTCTGCTTGTTTGGAGCAATCGAAGGTGACAGCGCTGGAGAGAGAGATGGAGGGAGGACGGACTACTGTTTAGCCTGAGGGCACAGAATAGCACAGTGTGAGAGAGAGAGAGAGAGAGAGAGAGATGAAGATAGAAAGATAAACTATTTGCAGCCTATGAAATAATTCATATTCAGAGTTTTAAAAAGTTGTAAAAGATGTTCCTCTAAGTTTGAATAACCTTTGACCTTCATGTTGGATATTTTGTGTGTGTGTGTGTGTGTGTGTGTGTGTGTGTGTGTGTGTGTGTGTGTGTGTGTGAAATACACACACTCCTTTATGTATGTGCATTTGTTTAATGTTCAGATTGGACATCAAGTTATCCAGGCGTGGTTTACACACACACACACACACACACACACACACACACACTAACATAATTTCAGCATACGCACAGTCAAACACACACGTCACTCCATAATTGTTGCCATAAAAATAAGAAAAAAACTTTTTTTGAAAAATGAGAGAGAGAGAGAGAGAGAGAGAGATGGTGGTTCCATCAACCGGAAATAAATAAAGTTGGCACCCTCCTTCTCCTCCGCCTGCTTCCATCCCACTTTCCTCAGCTGTGTCCTCGTTATGTCCGTCCTCTCTCCATACTCATACTCTCTCTCTGTCTCTCTCAGTCAGTCTGTCTGTCTGTCTCTCTCTCTCCCTCTCTCTCTCTCTCTCTCTCTCCCTCTCTGTTGGGGTCAGAGGACACACTGCACCTTTAATAATGGAATAACAGAATCCCTTCTTGTGTGACAGGTCTTTAACCACACACACACACACACACACACTACGCTGTGTAGTATGAGAAGACCACAGTCAGTTTGATTCTTGTTAGTTTTTTCTCCAGTGATGAATTTGATTAGACAGTGAACTGAAGTGATCGGATGCTGAGGGGAACCCGTGTGTCTGATGTGTAAAGTCCAGCTGTTGGGTCGATGAGAGAAGAAAAGACCTTCCACATCTCTAACTCATGCGATGAAGGTCAAAATAAAAATGAAAGGAAATAAAAGTATGTTTGTTTCTTGGACATGTAAGTAAAGCTCCATTATGTGAGAATTGTTGTTTTTTGCTCCTGGGCTCCCCCTACAGTTGTGGAGTGTAATTTGTGTAAACACAGACCGCTGTTTGAGCTCCTCATGAACAGCTCGAGACATGCGTCTGTTTACAAGCTGAAGGATACGGAACGGCAGAAGCCAAAGAACCATGCCAACTAACAAGGAAGAGTAATATTACAGGATTATGCACAAATATGATTCTATAATTTTATTTACTGTGACATCAAAGATGATCTTTAATGTAACAAAAAGAATAATGAAGTTTTAGTTTTACTGAAATTCAGTGTTTGCATTTTCAGGCCATATACAGTGTGTGCTAAGTGTTTGAATGTGGTGTTTGTGTGGATATAGTGTATTGCGTGTGTTATTATGTGTAATATCACCTATTACACATAATACCCACTCCCCGGCCACTTTAATAGGAACGTGTTGTTGGTTCTAAGATCCCTGTTCTTGGCTGCAGGAGTGGAACCCAATGTGTTCTTCTGCTGTTGCATGCTGAGATGCTTTTCTGCTCACCACGGTTGTAAAGAGTGATTATATGAGTTACTATATCCTTCCTGGCAAAAAATCTCGAGCCAATCTGTCCATTTCCCTCTGACCCTCTCTTATCAACAAGGCGTTTGTTTCCACCCACAGAACTGTCGCTCACTCACTCAGTGTTTTTTTGTTTTCTGCACCATTCTGTGTAAACTCTAGAGACTGTTGTGTGTGAAAACCCCAGGAGATCAGCAGCTTCTGAAATACTCAAACCAGTCCATCTGGATCAAACCAACACATCAAGTCAAGTCAAGTTTATTTGTATCGCGCTTTTAACAATAAACATTGTCGCAAAGCAGCTTTAGAGAATTTGAACGATTTTAAACACGAGCTAATTTTATCCCTAATCTATCCCCAATGATGAAGCCTGTGGCGACGGTGGCAAGGAAAAACTCCCTCAGACGACATGAGGAAGAAACCTCGAGAGGAACCAGACTCAAAAGGGAACCCATCCTCATTTGGGCAACAACAGACAGCATGAAGTCAGTTTCGTTGAGGTTATAAACTCGTGGGCGGCACGGTGGTGTAGTGGTTAGCACGGTCGCCTCACAGCAAGAAGGTTCCGGGTTTGAACCCAGCGGCCGGCGAGGGCCTTTCTGTGTGGAGTTTGCATGTTCTCCCCTGTCTGCGTGGGTTTCCTCCGGGTGCTCTGGTTTCCCCCACAATCCAAAGACATGCAGTTAGGTTGGCGTGGGGCGGCCTTGGGCTGAGGTGCCCGTGAGCGAAGTACCGAACCCCTGACTGCTGCCCGGGCACTCTGGTGTGGCTGCCCACTGCTCTGGGTGTGTGTGTGTTCACTGCTTCAGATGGTTAAATGCAAAGGATGAATTTCACTGTGCTTGAAGTGTGCATGTGACAAATAAAGGTTTCTTCTAAACTCTTCATTGATGGAAACTTGAGTGCAAAACTGTTCATGACAACTGCAGTCCTAAAGTTAGCAAGTCAACTGTAGTCCTCAGCCATAAAAGCATTACTGTAAGAGTCCAGAGCGTCTTCCAGGTGTGACTTTCAACTGTCCTCATGGGGCCGTCCTCCACAGGAGCGATGCAATGAGACTCCAACCAGACACAGGGCACCAGGATGGATCAGGCAGGTCTGAGGGGCAGAAGAGGTTCAGCATCTCGATCTCAGGATTGACATGTAACTCAGAGGGACAGATTGGGGGGGAGAGAGAGAAAACACAGGTGGTTAGGTATGCCCAATGTCACCTGAATAAGTAGGAACAGTATACATTTTGCACTGAGTACAAGCAGGGACTCCGGCAAAACTAACTATGACAGCATAACTAAAAGGGGAGAGCCAGAAGGCAACACAGGCATGAGGGGCCCCGGGACATAAAGCAGCAGCCACTACACCGTCAACAAACTCGAGTGAGCAAGCGAGTGGGGACTGACAGCATCCATACATCCCAGTTTACCAAACACTCTGTCTGAGGATCCTCCAGATCTACACCTTTACCTCATAAACACCATTAACACAAGGCTTGACTAAACAGATCTGTTTTCAGCCGAGACTTAAACACTGAGACTGTGTCTGATTCCCAAACATTACTTGGAAGGCTGTTCCATAACTGTGGGGCTTTGTAAGAAAAGGCTCCGCCCCCTGATGTAGCCTTCACTATACGAGGTACCAGCAGATAGCCTGCACCTTTTGACCTAAGTAGGCGCGGCGGGTCATAGAGGAGCAGAAGTTCACTCAGGTACTGTGGTGCGAGAGCATTCAGTGCTTTAAAGGTCAATAGTAGTATTTTATAATCAATATGAAATTTGATTGGGAGCCAATGCAGTGTGGATAAGACAGGCGTGATGGGGTCATATTTTCTAGTTCTAGTAAGGACTCTTGCTGCTGCATTTTGAACTAACTGGAGCTTGTTTATGCACTTATTGGAACATCCAGACAGTAAGGCATTACAATAATCCAACCTGGAGGGAACGAAAGCATGGACTAGTTTTTTCGCATCATGGAGTGACATTAAATTTCTTATCTTAGCAATATTTCTGAGATGAAAGAAAGCTATCCGGGTGATGTTATCAATGTGAGTTTCGAATGAAAGACTGGGGTCAATAATCACTCCGAGGTCTTTTACTGCTGCACGTGAAGAAACAGAAAGGCCATCCAGAGTTACTGTGGAATCAGAAAACTTACTTCTAGCTGCATGTGGTCCAAGTACAAGTACTTCAGTCTTGTCAGAGTTAAGCAGAAGGAAGTTAATAAGCATCCAGTGTCTAATGTCCTTCACACATTCCTCAATTCTATAAAGCTGGTGTCTCTCATCAGGTTTTGCAGAGACATACAACTGTGTGTCATCAGCATAACAGTGGAAACTAATACAATGCTTACGAATAATATCACCCAGAGGGAACATATATATATATATATATATATATATATATATATATATATATATATATATATATATATATATATATATAAATAAAGAAAAAAGCAGTGGACCCAAGACAGAACCTTGTGGAACACCAAACTTTACCTCAGTATGTCTAGAAAAATCACCATTTACATCAACATACTGATAGCGATCAGTTAAATAAGAGCTGAGCCAGGAGAGGGCCGTTCCCTTAACTCCCACAACATTTTCTAGTCTATCCAGAAGAATGGAATGATCAATGGTATCAAATGCTGCACTAAGGTCAAGCAACACAAGCAGCGAGACACAGCCCTGATCAGACGCCAACAGTAGGTCGTTTACTACTTTAACCAGTGCTGTCTCTGTGCTATGATGAGGTCTAAATCCTGACTGATACATTTCATGGATGTTATTCCTATGTAAATATGAGCATAACTGCTGTGCCACAGCTTTTTCAAGGATACCCATACCACAGTGAAAGAAAGTCACACTTTGAGATCACAGTTTTTCCCATTCTGGTGTTTGAACACTGTGAACATTAACTGAAGCTCTTGATTTGTATCTGTGGGATTTGATGCATCATGTTGCTGTCGAGGGATCGGCTGATTACAGAACTGCAGAAAACAGCAGGGGGATGTAGGGGTGTTCCTAATAAAGTGGACAGTGTGTTTAGTGTGAAATATTTCCACAGAGAGTGATTTGGGATTAGTCCCATCAGCTTACTGTTCATATAAAGCTCTAACTCCGCCCCCTCAACCCTGATATTCACCTTCATAACATTTAAACTGAGTCGTGTGAACAGTCATGAAACTCTGTGTGTGTGTGTGTGTGTGTGTGTGTGTGTGTGTGTGTGTGTGAGAGAGAGAGAGAGAGAGAGAGAGAGATCATGTTGGATTTGGTGATCAATAAAGCAAGGTTCTGTAAAAAAAAAAAACTCTCGGAGATATACAAACACAAATAGTTCAACTTGTTTTGGCCCAAAATAAAATGCTGAAACTTCACTTTTCTCTTTATTATCTCTCTCTTCGTGTGTGTGGTTCCGTGTCTATGGTTTTGAGGTTTGTACTCTGGAATATTTCTGCATGATGAGCTCTTTGGTTTTCTGAGTTAATCCAATAAAATATGTAAATGAAGCATCACGACTGTGACAGAGAGACAGACGGAGGATCAGCTTCAGAGGTTTTGCGTTTTCTCTCTCTCTCTAAAGATGGTGTGTGTGTGTGTGTGTGTGTGTGTGTGTGTGTGTGTGTGTGTGTGTGTGTGTGTGTGTGTTGAAGGCCATGTGATGTCCAGCTGTGACACACACACTCGTCTCCTCAGCAGCTGTGTGTGTAAATAACTGCAGGTGATCTCTGGCCTCGGCTCCGTCTCTTTCAGCCACTTTATTTTTCTCCTTTATCCAGTATGTCACTCTCCTTTTACTGGCATTAAGTGCAGATCTGACACTGACACTGACTCTGTGTGTCATCCTGGTGTCCCTCCCTCCCTCCACCCCTCCCTCTGAGAGCCTGCAGAGAAGTTTCTCAGCCCCGCCTTCTCTCGTTCCTCTCTTTCACTCTGTCTAACTCTCTCCATCTCGCAGTTCAGCATCACCACAGTAGAGCAAGGGGTCACAGAGGGATGAGTGGACAGAGGGACGAGTGGACAGTGAGACAGAGGGGCGAGTGGACAGTGAGACAGAGGGGCGAGTGGACAGTGATAGAGACAGAGGGACGAGTGGACAGTGATAGAGACAGAGGGACGAGTGGACAGTGATAGAGACAGAAGGACGAGTGGACAGTGTCTTTCTCACATCCACCATTTGATTGTCCACCAGGTGAGTCTTCGTAGTTTGATCTGAGCTCAGTGTTTCTGTGCACAGTTACAAAAGAAGAGATGAACGACAAATTAATTCTGGGAATGAATTCAGTAAAACTTCAGTAATAACTTCAGTCAGTTTGAGTTCAGGTTGGTTTTATGTCATGGTAAACTGAGAAGGTATAAAATAAAAATAAAACAGTGCTGTTTTTCTCAGGTTCAGTGATGGTGATGCTGGTGATGGTGTTGGTGATGGTGATGCTGGCGATGTGTTGATGTTGGTGATGGTGTTGGTGTCGTGATGGTGTTGGTGTTGGTGTTGGTGGTGATATTGGTGTTGGTGTTGGTGATGTTGTTGATACTGGTGTTGGTGATGGTGTGGGTGGTGATGGTGTTGGTGATGGTGATCATGTTGGTGATGGTGTGGGTGGTGATGGTGTTGGTGGTGATGGATGTTGATGATGGTATGGATGGTGTCGGTGATGGTATGGGTGGTGATGGTGTTGGTGATGGTGATGGTCTTGGTGTTAGTGATGGGGTGGGTGGTGATGGTGATGGTGTGGGTGGTGATGGTGTTGGTGGTGATGGATGTTGATGATGGTATGGATGGTGTTGGTGATGGTGTGGGTGATGGTGTGGGTGGTGATGGTGTTGGTGGTGATGGATGTTGATGATGGTATGGATGGTGTTGGTGATGGTATGGGTGGTGATGGTGTTGGTGATGGTGTTGGTGATGGTCTTGGTGTTAGTGATGGGGTGGGTGGTGATGGTGTTGGTGGTGATGGTGTTGGTGGGGATGGATGTTGATGATGGTATGGATGGTGTTGGTGATGGTGTGGGTGGTGATGGTGTTGGTGATGGTGTTGGTGATGGTCTTGGTGTTAGTGATGGGGTGGGTGGTGATGGTCTTGGTGATGGTGATGGTGTAGGTGGTGATGGTGTTGGTGATGGTGTGGGTGGTGATGGTCTTGGTGATGGTGATGGTGTAGGTGGTGATGGTGTTGGTGATGGTGTGGGTGGTGATGGTGTGATGTTGGTGATGTTGGTGATTTAGAATAAAACAAAATAAATTATTTTTTTCTCTGATACATCATTCATAAAAATAAAAAACAAGAATGAAGAGTAAAATATAAAAAACCCTCATCTATTTAGTTTAATTAAAGGTTTACTTTTATTTTTTATTATTTGTATATTATTTTCTCATTTGCATATTTAATTGTTATTTAGCCTGACACTCCTTAATGTTAGTATTTCCTTTTCCTCTCTTTCTTTGTCTCCCCGTCCCTGTTACGTCTCTGGCATTTTAAGCAGAGACAGGACGTGAGACAGGAGGAGGTGGACGTCCACACACAGGTGACGTATCGAGTACAACGAACACAACATGCTGAATCTCCAACACGCCTCCGAGTGGATGAGCCCCGATACGTGGTACCATCAGAACAACACCATCACACAGCATGGGACAGGTATGGAGAGAGAGAGAGAGAGAGACAAACAGACAGACAGACAAACAGACAGACAGACAGAGAAAATGAGACAGACAGACAGACAGACAGACAGACAGACAGACAGACAGATTTGAAGTAATTTGAAGACAGAATTGCACATGACCAGTTGTACTGATCTGTATTTTGATTAAAAAGATACAGATACAGACTCTCTCTCTCTCTCTCTCTCTCTCTCTCTCTCTCTCTCTCTCTCTCTCTCTCTGAACATTTAAAACCTTTAACAGTTCTTTGTTAGAACCCTTTAAAGGTTGTATGCTGAACCCTGTAACAGAGCGTCTTTTTATCAGAAATAGTTATGAGACGGAGAACTCAAAATTATCCAATGAATCCTAAAAGAACCATTAAAGAACCCTTTTCTAAAAGTGTACCAAGTCCTGAGACAGTTCTAAAGGTTAAAGTCCTGACAGGTTCTAGATATGAAGAAGAAACTAATAAGCAATAGTTTGGAATCTGTACCACACACTTACCCAGTGAACACACACACACACACACACACACACACACACACACACACAGAATGAAGGGTTCTTCAGTGGTTCTTTGGAAAATTAAGAAATTAAGGGTTCTTAGCTTTCATGGTTCAATGGTTCTACTTGGAAATCTCTTTAATAGGAAAGTGCTTTGTTGTAGAATTTTACAGACTTTAAGGGTTCCGTCAGAGAGACAGATGAGGAAACTGTAACAGTTTGACATTTTTAAAGAGTGTTTCTGCTGTTGTGTGAAATGGTTAATGTACAGATGGAAGTTCTGGTGCATTCGTGTATTTATCTGTCTGGGTTCCTTTGTTATTTTTTTATTTTTGTTAAATTCATGTTAGCTCCCTTTCAGAATGAACCTAAAAAACTTTGGTTGTATTTTCAGGTTCTGTGTGAGCTAATGTTCATGAAATTCTTTATCTTAATCACCGCTGTTTTCTTCAGTCAGGATAAAGCCAACATTTTATAAAACTTCTCTGGAACCCAGAAGACCCTGTTTCTGTCTGTCTGTCTGTCTGTCTGTCTGTCTGTCTGTAACAGATGGCTGTGTGGAGGATGTGACCTGGAGGACAGGGGGACGAGGAGGACAAGCAGGAGACAGGGGGAAGCAGGAAGAGAGGGATGCCACGGACGAGGCTCAGCTTCACCTCCAGCTGAAGAGGAAACTGCAGAGGAACCGCACGAGCTTCAGCCAGGAGCAGATCGATGCTCTGGAGAAAGGTTCTCACTCCTTCATTTAGAACCCACAGAGTGAACAGAGAGTCCTTTCCTCTCCTCTTCATGTGAAATTTGTACTTCCTGTTTCTCTCTCAGAGTTTGAGAGGACTCATTACCCCGACGTCTTCGCTCGAGAGAGACTGGCCTCCAAAATTGACCTTCCTGAAGCTCGTATCCAGGTTAGAACCCGTCTCTGATCACTGATGAACTTCACATGAGCCTTTTAACAGCTGATAAAGTGGATATGAAGCTCTTTTCTTTAGTTCTGTGAATCATTAAATAATATACAGTGGTGCTTGAAAATTTGTGAACCCTTAAGAATTTTCTATATTCCTGCATAAATATGACCTAAAACATCATCAGATTTTCACACAAGTCCTAAAAGTAGATAATGAGAACCCAGTTAAACAAATGAGACAAAAATATTATACTTGGTCATTTATTTATTGAGGAAAATGATCCAATATTACATATCTGTGAGTGGCAAAAGTATGTGAACCTCTAGGATTAGCAGTTAATTTGAAGGTGAAATTAGAGTCAGGTGTTTTCAATCAATGGGATGACAATCAGGTGTGAGTGGGCACCCTGTTTTATTTAAAGAACAGGGATCTATCAAAGTCTGATCTTCACAACACATGTTTGTGGAAGTGTATCATGGCACGAACAAAGGAGATTTCTGAGGACCTCAGAAAAAGCGTTGTTGATGCTCATCAGGCTGGAAAAGGTTACAAAACCATCTCTAAAGAGTTTGGACTCCACCAATCCACAGTCAGACAGATTGTGTACAAATGGAGGAAATACAAGACCATTGTTACCCTCCCCAGGAGTGGTCGACCAACAAAGATCACTCCAAGAGCAAGGCATGTAATAGTCGTTGAGGTCACAAAGGACCCCAGGGTAACTTCTAAGCAACTGAAGGCCTCTCTCACATTGGCTAATGTTAATGTTCATGAGTCCACCATCAGGAGAACACTGAACAACAATGGTGTGCATGGCAGGGTTGCAAGGAGAAAGCCACTGCTCTCCAAAAAGAACATTGCTGCTCATCTGCAGTTTGCTAAAGTTCACGTGGACAAGCCAGAAGGCTATTGGAAAAATGTTTTGTGGATGGATGAGACCAAAATAGAACTTTTTGGTTTAAATGAGAAGTGTTATGTTTGGAGAAAGGAAAACACTGCATTCCAGCATAAGAACCTTATCCCATCTGTGAAACATGGTGGTGGTAGTATCATGGTTTGGGCCTGTTTTGCTGCATCTGGGCCAGGACGGCTTGCCATCATTGATGGAACAATGAATTCTGAATTATACCAGCGAATTCTAAAGGAAAATGTCAGGACATCTGTCCATGAACTGAATCTCAAGAGAAGGTGGGTCATGCAGCAAGACGACGACCCTAAGCACACAAGTCGTTCTACCAAAGAATGGTTAAAGAAGAATAAAGTTAATGTTTTGGAATGGCCAAGACAAAGTCCTGACCTTAATCCAATGGAAATGTTGCGGAAGGACCTGAAGCGAGCAGTTCATGTGAGGAAACCCACCAACATCCCAGAGTTGAAGCTGTTCTGTACGGAGGAACGGGCTAAAATTCCTCCAAGCCGGTGTGCAGGACTGATCAACAGTTACCGCAAACGTTTAGTTGCAGTTATTGCTGCACAAGGGGGTCACACCAGATACTGAAAGCAAAGGTTCACATACTTTTGCCACTCACAGATATGTAATATCGGATCATTTTCCTCAATAAATAAATGACCAAGTATAATATTTTTGCCTCATTTGTTTAACTGGGTTCTCTTTATCTACTTTTAGGACTTCTGTGAAAATCTGATGATGTTTTAGGTCATATTTATGCAGAAATATAGAAAATTCTAAAGGGTTCACAAACTTTCAAGCACCACTGTATCAGTGGAATCAGACTGGCTCCACCCACTGACCTATGCTCTAATGGACGATTGACAGGTGTGGTTCTCCAATAGGAGAGCTAAGTGGAGGAGGGAGGAGAAGCTGCGTAACCAGAAGAGGCTGGGGGGCGGGACTTCCTGTCCTCAAACTCACACACCGCTGAGCATGTCCTTCAACCTACCTGTCTATCATCCTCACCATGGCAACGCGTCCGGTCAGCAGCTTAGAGATTTAATCCTACATTAGTTCAAGTTCAAGTTTATTTGTCATGGATACGGAACGTCAGGGGCGTTTTTACATGGAGATGCTGGTAGTGAGGCTCAGGTACACGACGCCTGTGCAACACTGTGGAAGTCCTAAATGGGTGCTTAAAGGCTCCCATGCCATACAATTTTAATTATTTTATAATATTTCCTGAGATGCTTTTGTCAAGTTTGTGAGGTTATTTATTTATTTGTTTGTTTTTGAAAAAAAACATCTTTGTTCTCTTTTCTCATGCTGTTTCAGCATGGTATGAAAACACTACCAGATAAAAGAGGCTGATTTAGCAGTTTTTCCTTTAAATATTAAATATGTAAATAGTTTCACTCTGATTAGCTGTCATCATTAAACGACACCTCTGCCAGCCACACCCACTGAATTAGTGGTGTGCAGCTCACAAACAAGTCACTTTTTTTTTGAATGACTCTTTAGTGAGTCTTTCGTACCTGTTCCTGGTCAACTCCATGCAACTGATCGGAAACCTCATCATTACACAGTTCACACAACTGTCTGCTAATAACGATCAACAAAGAGCAAGAAAGCTTGGACTGAAGGAATCGGGTCACTAAAATGAACGGAACTGCTCACCATGACAGAATTGTTTTGCTGTGGTCTTCATGCTGCTGTTTTACAGATGTTTATACAGATGAAGTTAGTATTCCTGAAACTATACACGTCATATTTACACAGCCTGTGAGCTCTCTCACATCCCTAACACTGGGTAAGCTACTTTACCAAGCTAACCTGAACTAGCAACAGCTACCTGAAGTGTCTGAACAGTTGATTGTTTTGTAAATTTTGAAACGTTTTACTGACGGTTTGTGGACTGGAGCTCAACTCCATCAGGCTCCACACAGCTCCATCTTTCTACATCAGATTTGTAGTAAAGCCCGTCTGATATAACCCAAAGCTGATAAAGATATCTTCACTGCAATGTGTCAAACACAACAGTAATATCAGGCTGAAATTAACGTCAGAAACGTCCACAGAAATAAACCTCCGCCACTCTTTTTGTGTTTTAACTTCCTGTGGAATAAAATCCAGCCTCAGGTTCTTTTGTGCATCCTGGAACAGCACACTTGCACTTTCTCCCCAACGTCTCCACTTCTTCTTTCAAAGGAAGCATTTACTGAATGACTAAATGGCTCCGCCCCATGTTCTTGATTCAGATTGTTGTGGGCGGTCATACGTTAATGATGGGCGGTACCAACAGAAATTTCTGCATAAGAAAGAGTCACTTTTCTGATCCACCTGTTCTCTTTCTGTGGTTCTTACAGACTGGGAAGGTCAGAGTTCACTCTGAAAGTCTCAGAACATCTCCAAGTCACAGCCACGCGTTTTATTACAAAAACAACAAGAAACACAGTTCCACCACATGGGACCTTTAAGGGTTCTTAACTTCTAGAAAAGGTTCTCCTTGTTCCTCTCGAACTGTGTGTGTGTGTGTGTGTGTGTGTGTGTGTGTGTGTAAACTCATTGAGCTGCAGGTTTATTTTACTGCACAATTAAAGTGTTTCTAAAGAAAAACAGATGTAAATATTGACAGGATTAGTTGTCTCATCGCTGTGTGACGTGTTGATTTAAACTGTACAGTGTTTGATGGTGTTAACATTCCAGCTGTGTGAGAGATGAAGACTGTGCTGTTTTGTTCTCAGGTTCCGCGCGCTCTCACACACACACTGACTGTGGGAGTGTGTACAGCTCACTGCCTGCTTTCACCACTCCACAGGTATCACACTCACACTGCACTTCATTATCAATCAATCAATCAATCAATCAATCAATCAATCAATCAATCAATCAATCAGAAACTCGGACTGAAATGTTGGACTCTGTTGGATACACACACTCAACATGGGCTCGAATTCAGAAGGTCACGTGACTGTTGTGGGTTTGAGATGTGACCTATTATCGCCCTCTTGTGGGCCCCGAGGGAACTGATTCACTGTTCACACGCCACGCGCGCGCGCACGGTTTCATTTGCTTGTGCAGTGTCAGTGGAGTGATGCAGTTACATGTGTATTTTGTTTACTAAATATAATTTTAAAGCACATTTTAAACCACAAATTGTCTCAAAGCAGAGTTACAGACACCAAACATCAGCTTCCAACAGCTTTTTTTTTTTAAATCAAGTTTCCTCTTAACAACATTTCTGAAAATTTTATGAGAATTTCTTACAAACACCTCACGGTGCTCTGATAAGTTTGATTTGGGGGTATATATCCAAACAAAAACATAAAGTTTATATGAGTTAAATTTCTTAGAAAATATAATTAATGTGCTTAATGTTTCCTCATTTCCATAGAGGGTGCCAATAATTTTGGAGTTAACAGAAGATTAAAAAAAGGAACGGAACGATGTCAATGGTCATTGTTTTAAAGTGTTATTATTTCCATACAGCATCAGGATCTAAAGGGGACTGAAAATAAATCCGAGTTAAAGTTTGTTTAAAGTTTCAGGATTTAGAAGAGAAAGAAGTGATTTGGAAATTCTTTGATGTGTCTGATTCACAGCTTCAGGGTGTGTATGTGTGTGTAAGTGTGTGTGTGTGTGTGTGTGTGTGTGTGTGTGTATGTGTGTGTGTGTAAGTGTGTGTGTGTGTGTGTGTGTAAGTGTGTGTGTGTGTGTGTGTGTGTGTGTGGTTCTAGACACACCTTGTTATTATGTTTATGATCTCATGACTCACTGGGATTTCAACCTCAGAAACACCTGAAAAGTGGAGGCTGAAATTTTACACCCAAAACACACTAACGGTTCAGAAAGCGGCTTTGTTTGTTCTCACAGCTGCTGTTGTGGCTTTTAGTGGTTTAAAGGAATGTGATTTAATGAAACTGTTAAACTGCTGTGAAAAGAGAATCAGCTGTAAAGACCTGCTTTCAGTCCTGACAGTGAAAAGCTCGACATATTTCTTTAATGAAGTAAAATTAGCCAAGTTGCTTCACAGAGTCACGATTTTAAACATGTTCTAAATTCCCAGTGTGTACCTGCTGTAATCTCATTAAATACAGGAAGTCAGGGCGTGGCAGTGGGCGGTGAGCAAGTTACTGATACAAACATTTAAGATATTTGACAAGAGCCTGTCCTGGAAAATGGCTTCCTTCCTGCCATGATGATGAAGCTGAAAGATCTCGAGTGTGTTCGTGTAATTACAGTGTTTGTGTTTGATGCGGTACACACTCGAGTGCATTTTAGCAATGAAATCACTTCAAATGCAAACTTTTTAACTTGTACAGCTACATAAGAGATTTTTACTGTACACACACACACACACACACAGATTTCCATCTGACCCCGCTCTCCCCATCTGTGCTGTTTTTGCATCTTCATACACTGTCTTTATTCAAGCACAAAAACATTTAATGTCATTTTAGTGAACAAAATCTAAATGTGCACCCTTCTCCCTTCACTCAATCTCTATGGATTTTATCTTCATGAATTTCTCCTTTAATAAACTCATATTTGTGGGAAAATCACATGATTTTCACATTCATCAATGTCTGATTTAATTTTTGTGTTTAACTGCTTGAGAAGTGATTTAGAGCAATTAGCTTCAACCATTTCTCATTGGAAATATAAATTAATAAATAGATAGATAAATAGATAAATAAAATAAACCGCTGTACAGGCCACGCCCGTGAGAGCCATGTGAAGGTAGTGTGAAGTGGATTGCTGTTGCTTGTTGATGAGATGTTCTTATTCTCTCTCTTGTTTTCTCTCTCCTCTCAGTCCACCTCCTCTTACTCCACCATGTTGTCTCCTCCCCCTTCTGTTCCTCCTCATCTACCTCGTAAATTTGACCCCACCTCTTACTCCACCCCCCACCTGCCTCCTCCTACAGCTGCCACAAACACAGGTGAGTTTTCTTTTCTTGCCATGTTCCACATGTTCCCACGAAAAGTCATTTGTATGCACATGGTCCAGATGTGAACCGAGCTTTGGGTGTGGTCACATGCAGGTTTTCTGAACGGCGCATCACTCTCAGGGCTGGTTGGGGTTCAGGCTGGAGATCAGGACCTGAGTTTGGGTCAGTATTGGACCAGACTGCAGTGAGAGTCAGAACAACAACCAAAACCAGACCATGAACATGAACTCCATCGCCAGGACCTTGATCAGGGATGAAGCCACAAGTCACGAGTCAGATTTCACTTGGAGGAAAAACACTCACAGGCTCTGTGCACCACAGGAACAACCATCACTGTGAGAATTTATCACTGTGAATTTCACCACTGATATTCCATAAATATTTAGTCAAGAACATTTCATTTCAGGGAAACTGAAGCAGCTTTTACAGCTGTTAAACCAGATGTGAATTAAAGCACAAGTTCATCAGATAATCAGCACAAACGCAGAAGAAAACCACAGTGAAGGTCTGTGCTGATGAAATATCATCACGTCGAATAAAGCTCCAGAACCTGACCACATGTGACCATCCAAAACCCAAACGCCAAAACAACGTCACTATTTATTTATTTATTTATTTATTTCAAGGGTGACACAAGAGTTTGTGCTGGTTTAATCTGACAGCACTTTGTGTGTTAAGGTCTCGCTGTACTTCATGTGGAGTTGTGTTAGTGCGAGAGCTATGTTAGTGCGAGAGTTGTGTTAGTGCAAGAGTTGTGTTAGTGCTAGAGTTGTGTTAGTGCGAGAGTTGTGTTAGTGCAAGAGCTATGTTAGTGTGAGAGCTATGTTAGTGCGAGAGTTGTGTTAGTGCTAGAGTTGTGTTAGTGCTAGAGTTGTGTTAGTGCGAGAGTTGTGTTAGTGCAAGAGCTATGCTAGTGCGAGAGTTGTGTTAGTGCTAGAGTTGTGTTAGTGCGAGAGTTGTGTTAGTGCAAGAGTTGTGTTAGTGCGAGAGTTGTGTTAGTGCTAGAGTTGTGTTAGTGCTAGAGTTGTGTTAGTGCAAGAGTTGTGTTAGTGCGAGAGTTGTGTTAGTGCGAGAGCTATGTTAGTGCAAGAGTTGTGTTAGTGCGAGAGTTGTGTTAGTGCAAGAGTTGTGTTAGTGAGAGAGTTGTGTTAGTGCTAGAGTTGTGTTAGTGCGAGAGTTGTGTTAGTGCGAGAGCTATGTTAGTGCGAGAGTTGTGTTAGTGCAAGAGTTGTGTTAGTGCAAGAGCTATGTTAGTGCGAGAGTTGTGTTAGTGCGAGAGCTAGGTTAGTGCAAGAGTTGTGTTAATGTGAGAGTTGTGTTAGTGCGAGAGTTGTGTTAGTGCGAGAGCTATGTTAGTGCGAGAGTTGTGTTAGTGCAAGAGTTGTGTTAGTGCAAGAGTTGTGTTAGTGTGAGAGTTGTGTTAGTGCGAGAGTTGTGTTAGTGTGAGAGTTGTGTTAGTGCAAGAGTTGTGTTAGTGTGAGAGTTGTGTTAGTGCGAGAGTTGTGTTAGTGTGAGAGTTGTGTTAGTGCGAGAGTTGTGTTAGTGCGAGAGTTGTGTTAGTGCGAGAGTTGTGTTAGTGCGAGAGCTATGTTAGTGCGAGAGTTGTGTTAGTACGAGAGCTAGGTTAGTGCAAGAGTTGTGTTAGTGTGAGAGTTGTGTTAGTGCGAGAGTTGTGTTAGTGCGAGAGTTGTGTTAGTGCGAGAGCTATGTTAGTGCGAGAGTTGTGTTAGTACGAGAGCTAGGTTAGTGCAAGAGTTGTGTTAGTGTGAGAGTTGTGTTAGCTATGTTAGTTCAAGAGTTGCCTGAAGACAAAATCACCTTCCCAAGTTTAAAATCTTGCAGATCCTCTCTCCTCACTTTCCACCAAATGTGAACTAGGTGCTAGTTCTGGGTTGGTGCTGGTTCTGAATTGGTTCAACTTGCAAACCTTCTAAGAACTGTATTGCTTTCCCATGGGCTTCAGAGCCACCAGAGAGCCGCATCATTACATCACTGGATACATCAGCACTTTCCCAGCAACGCTAGCACCAACACAACAACAACAACAATAACAACAACAATAACAACATCAGTGCCACATGACTGGATTAGTTGGACTAGACACTACACTTGGTCTGTTTTTTTTTTTTAAATGGCTGTCAGAAAGTTTTAGTTGGTCTTGTTAGTCAACTAAATTAGGTTCTTGGTTCTAGACCAGCAAAGTGTTGGTGCTTCTCTGGAACCTGTGTTCCTGGCCGAGAGCCGGATCTTTGGCTATTGCAACACGAACCGGTTTGAGATCAGACACCGGCTCTGAACCACGCCTCAAACTGCCTGGGTGGAAAAGAGGGATGTGAGGATTCGTGTTGGTCTTCATGTATGAGTTCTCCAGGACTGCAGGTGGCGCTGTTAAACTCTCACAACAATTTCCACAACTACAGGAAGAAGTCTGTGTTCCATCCTGGAATGAATCTATTGAAATCCACCTAATTCGTAATGACCAATCACAGGCTCAGAGTGTTCATCGCTCCATGTGACGTGTGTTTGCTGTAGAGTTACTGTCCTTCAGTCCACAGTTTGGAATCTCTGAGCGCACTCACCGGCCCACTCCACTCATCCGCTCACACTCGCCGTGTGAAGTCACACACTGTTCTAATGTGCAGCAGTGTGTCGATGCATGGCCTCCTTTAACCACGTGTGATTTTCAACCCCAGGGGAGAGAGAAGTGCGAGAAGTTCTAAACGGTTTCCTCTCAGTGTTTTGCTCTGATGGAACTGGAATGAATAAAAATGTTAGTATAAAATTAAAATCAATCTTTTGCACATCCAGTTCCTCATAAACACACTTTGAAGAACCGATCAGCTGTGTAAGGTCATTTAAAAACAATGTTCAATAACAGCAGCAATAATCTGCATTAAAGTGGAACTTCCAGCTACAACTGCATGAAGTCGGAGCCTATGGGGGGCAGGGCCTGTGGGGTGGAGCCTAGTGGGCAGATTCATACTTGTTACACGCAAAAATAAAAAATAAAGTTTGACTCCATGTGGAGTAAAGTTACAGTGTGGTGGACATTAGATTAGATTAGATTAGATTAGATTAGATTAGATTAGATTAGATTAGATTAGATTAGATTAGATTAGAACCATGATTCCAAAAAAGTTGGGACAAAGTACAAATTGTAAATAAAAACGGAATGCAATGATGTGGAAGTTTCAAAATTCCATATTTTATTCAGAGTAGAACATAGATGACGTATCAAATGTTTAAACTGAGAAAATGTATCATTTAAAG